>NC_039367.1:55083565-55083801 GCF_003573695.1 Papaver somniferum
GAATGAAAACTTATTAGTCCCACATAGTGGAGTTTCCACTCTTTAGTTGTTTTTAAGAGACTTTATAGATTTTTAGTCCCACATAGGGGAGGAGCTCTTCTTAACTTGAGTTTGTCAATTATATAAACAAATTCACTTCTTTTGTAAAAGCATGGAAAAAAAAGGGGTTGCTCTATATTCTAGAGGGACCCCTATATGGTAAAGGGGTTGCTCTATATTTTAGAGAGACCCCTAAG
>NC_039367.1:55383811-55525754 GCF_003573695.1 Papaver somniferum
TTAATTGAAAAAAAAGGGCTTTTTAATAAAGTGGCCATGTTTTTCTAATATATTTCATCAACTGGCCGTTATTTTGAATGTTTATATAAAGTGGCCGAAATTGACATTTTCCATCCCGTTTTTTGAAAAAAACGTGTAACAGCCGTTAAATGCATATGTGTCTGTTAACCTCCTTAGTAAAAGACCAATTAACCCTCGGTGAGTCAGTCTAGATCGGTGAGTCAACTCGCCTGGCCATTATACTCTTCACCCCTGCACAGTCCTAGCATACATCTAAATCATTTATGTAGCTTTTCTGCAACACAACACCATTATCAAGTTCATTTTCGCAGTTGATTGAATTCATATGATTACAGTGATTCACTACAAAATTCAAATACAACACTGTAACCACCACATTGAGCAATGGTTCACGATGCGAATCATCCACTTTAAATCTAATATGGACACCATAATCTATGACCAACACAATTGCCTCCAATACCTCCATGTCCTCCACCGTCTTCAGTTGTGTCAACCACTACCTTGAATTCAAAAGCACCTTCTAGATATGTAAATAACAACATCGATCAACCATCTCTGAACTTCGACTCCACCTCCATACCGTGAGGTGGAAGTAGAGATTAAGGTATAACTTCACTGTAAATTGAGGTACAACTTCACTGTAAATTGAATTTTAGGAGTTTTAGTTGAAAATAGTTGGGGCTATCACCGATTTTATAGCAATATGGAAATGAATAAGGTGATTGATTTGATTAAGAAGTTTCATTATAAAGGTGGCTTTTTTAGTTCTCTTTTCTAACTTATAATTTAAAAACATAAACAAGCATTAGTATCATGGTGGGAGCTTTTAATGGAGATAAATGTTAGAAATTGTGCTTGATTTATGATGGAGATATTTTTTGAGATAAATGTTGCGTAAGCAACTTCTTTCAGACCATAATATCACCTAATGGAACTTGACTTTCAATACCTTTCAAGATAACTTTCTGATATGTAAAATTTATACAATTATGATCTTTGCATCATCATAATGATTATGTTTGTTTGACTTTTAAAATAATCTTTAAATTGGATTTGTTATGGTTTTTATTTTTGGCTAATTAATGTATCATGGAAACATGACGCCTGTAAATTGTTCCAATGATTGCCTTGAATCCGTATTGGTATGGACTTTTGATGATAACTGAACTATGATATTGGAGAACGGGACATCTTAATCATCAAGGGTGATTGGGCATTCTTTAGCACATAATTCATGCAACTCAGTATTATCTCAACGTGGCGGTGGTAAACCAAGATACTCTTTATTCCTTGATTTGTGCAGTTTTCTTCTTAGATTTAAAAATTAATATATAACTAAGACTATCTTGGCTTCAGTCAAGTGTTTGTACTTTGAGTAAACAGTTTTAAGTTTCGTCAATTTGATTTAACCTTTTGGGCAGTGAGGTAGTGTACTACGCATCATAAATCAACTTGATTTCAATTAAGCATTGTTAGCTATGTGTAGACGAAATAGAAAGCGTACTCTTTTCATAAATAAATTATGTTTGATGCAAAATATTTGTATCACTAACAATAATTATATTCATATTTTAAGTTTACGAAAAAATAGATCTATAGGTGTGTTTTACTGATGTTAGAAGACAACCTCTCAATTACTATCTTTTGTTCTCATAGTGTTTTTGTAGTTGCTCTATGGCTTAGTTTGGTGTTATTTTCTAATGACATGGCTTAACTTTTTTTGGTTCACTTTAGATTGTTCATGACGTACAGTGGTACGAGTTGGTTTAATAAAGTTGATACAAATTTTTCGAATATTTATCAAACTGAGAACCAAAGGTTTTTCATGTTGAAGTTTGTTTATTAGATCGTAATCAATCCATGTCAAAATATTCTACTAAACTTTCTTTACACGCAAAAGAGAAACTTCCAATTGAATGAGTTCACTTTTAATGAATATTTTTCATCACATCATCAAGTCCATGGTATGTCGAAATTAATCAACATTTATGACTAACACAATTTATAAGAAATGTGATAAACAAAACCTGAGGCCATATCTGGTATGGATTTTAAAAACCATTTTATGTTTTCAAAATGGAAAACAGAATGAAACACGTTTGGTAAACAGGTTTCCTAGAAATGTGACAAACAACATATTATCGTTTTCTCTGGGTTTTTTTTCTTTCTTCTTTTCAAATGAAAGGTATGAGCTATGGTAAAAGAGATTGAGGTATGATCTCTTCAAAACTCTCTTACATTGTTAATTTCTCTATTCAAACACTCAATATTCAATTCACTTCAATTTCCAAAATAAAATGTTGTTCCTTTGTTGTCATGCTGTATAAGAGGATGAAACTGATAAGGGAATTAAACCCAGTATCGTTTCTTATACCATATTGATCAGTTGTTGTTATGAGTTAAGTCAAATTGATTATGAGTTTTATTTGTTTTTTGAGATTTTTAAGAGACGTTACTATCATATTACTATGACAATCACTTATTTGATCAAATAAATGGAAGATTTGTATGTAGTGCATATGAACTATTTGGTAAAACGAATGAAAGTGATATTAAAAATTAACAGTTATAAAAAATCTCATCTCGCATTAGATCCACTAATTATACAAAATCGATAATCAGTTTGAAGTATTTGATGGAGTTGGCACGTATGAACTGTTGTTGGTTATAATTTATAACTAAGTTTTATTCTTAGAAAATGTATTTTCCAAAACAGTATTTAAAATTTGACACGAAAACCCATTTTCAAATCTAATGAAAATGAAAACAAGAAAAATGAATTGTTCTTAAAAATTGTACCAGAGAGGCCTTAACTTTTACACACATAACAAAAGAAGTAGAAATCTTATGAATACTATGAGCAATTCCAGATAAATATCTGTTTATCATATTATTTACATGTATTTTTTTACCCAAATGTATTAAAACTAACCGTTACTTTCCAAGTAAAACTCTATATGTTCTTATTTTTATGGGGTCCAATGATATGTTTTACCTAAATGTACTAATTTCCATACACCATATCGGAAAAATTAAAAGTAGGGATGTTTAATTTGTTTGATCTAAACAAAACCTACCATACTAATTTTCATACACCATAGGGGGGAAATTAAAAGTCATGATGTTTAATTTGTTTTATCTAAACAAAATCTACGTGCTAGACAAACAAAAAAGCCATATGACTGCCATCCTTCCTCTGTTTCTTTTCAAACTCTACCTTCTTCTTGTTTTCATAATTTTCAGTTTCTGAGTCTAATATCTTATTCTTGAGTTAGGGTTTCATCCCAACACTTCTTTATTTTTCCTGAATTATTCACCGAACAACCTTAAGAGTATGATTATCTCTCTCCCTCATATTTATCTTTCTGTTTAGGGAAACTTCTTGCTGCAAGATTCAATCTTTCTGATGTAATTGACGTCTTAGTATTGTTTTTTCATATTTAGTGATATGGGATCAAAATTCGATGATGGGGGGTCCGAGTAGTAACAGAGAAAGGTAATATCAAACCCAAATTATACATATTTTGATTTGAATTTGATTTTCTCTTTTCATCACTATTTATTGTTGTCGATTATCATTATCATACAAGAATAAGAATGCTATACCACTCATCTTGACAAATCTCACATCTATTTCTTATTTGTTATTTGTCAAAATTTGTAGTATCATCTCATTTAGATTCTGATTCGTTTATAATTTGAGTTATGGATATTAATGATTGATGAGATTAGTTATGCACAATGATGATTAGTTATTGTTTCTGTGTTTTTATGGAATGCGTGCTTCCAATGCACAGAAAACATTCGATGACATTCCATTTGATTTAGTAAGGGAAATACTAGCTAAAACACCCCCTGAAACGATGTTAAGGGGTAGGAGTGTTTGAAAATCGTGGTGTTCTATAACTAGAGAGAAGCCAATTCAGAAGATGCATAGCAAGGGTTCCAAGAAGAGTTCAGAAATATTGATAGCTGCGGTTTCAAAATCTAACAACTCAAAATTCTCTCTCACAATCATAAAGAAAAGACATGGTGAAGAAGCATGGTACATACAAAGGTTTCCACTGGATGAAATAAAAACGGGCAGACCATCTACATTCACACTATTATCAGTGAATGGTTTTGTTTGTATGTGTGTGAACCAGTCACTTTTCATATTCAATCCTTAAACTAGTGAGACTCTTAGACTCCCAAGTATCCACCAAGTAGAGAATCTTGACAAATTACTTGGGAGTGCCTGCTACGCAAAGGAAGATCAGCTTTTCGCAGTTCAAGTAGTTCATATATTTGATAAGAATGTGTTAATCTTGAAATTATTGGACGTCGATGGAAGCGGTACTACGGCTAGGGCTTGGAGAAACCTAAACACCTCCATAAGCATAAATTAAGAAGTTACAAGGAACTTATTTTGTCTTCGATTACTAAAGTCGGTCTATGTTTTCCCCTATTTATATTGGGTGCTTTCTCCCAATATGATTCTTCGATATAATGTCTCGAGGAGGACCTCACAAGTAAATGCCCAAGTAAAGAGTTTTACTTATTTGGAGTTCAATTAGCTTTATTTCACGTTTAGAGTTTTAGAGTTTACGGTTTGTTATCTTTTCTGATAATGTTTATCTTTCGTCTTTCTTAGGTTTCAAGTTTAGGGTTGTATTTAAGGTTTGAAGTACTATTTTATTCAGAAATTTTTGATGAATATTAAGAAATGTTTAAAGATCTATGAGTTTTCATGTTCAGTTTATGTTTAATCATGTAACCCTGCATCAGAAAGACAATCAAGTAACCTAGTGATGCTAAAATTGGATGTGTTTTTGAGCATTGCATTTGAAAGTAATAATCAAAGGGAACACTGAACATATGGAGGTGTGCAGACTCTGTTGAATCTACTTGGACACCATACCTCTGCATCAACTTATCGAGTGTTCCTATTTCCAGTTTTCTAGTTCCAATTTGTTCACACGGTGATATTGGAATATCACAGAGTCTACGTACAAGAAGACCGTACACATAAGAGAAAATTAGGTGACTGCTCTCATTGCACGTGGAGTGAAGACCAAGTCTCAGATTAAATCTAGATTATTATTAATTAGTTTTCTATATTTACAATACCTAGTCAAACAAGAGATATTGCATTATCTATTAAGTTTTACTTAACTCTATAAATAGAGTTTTAGTGTAAATGTAAAGTCATTTCAGAGAATTCATCTGAAGATCAATATTATTATTCAGCCTACAAGGTTTGTGTGGATGTAGGCTATTAGAGCCGAACCACGTTAAAATATCTTGTTACAATTTCGTTTTCGTTTGAACTATGATCACTCGATAGCCATAATTTATTATGGTATCAGAGCGGGGAGATCCACTCAAATTGCTTCCGCTACTAAATTAAACTTTGTTTCCATTTTTTATTATTAGAATTTGGTATCATTAGTGTTGGAAATATAATTGTGTATCTTTTATTATCCAAATATAATATACTCGGATTATGAGATCTTTTATATTCTGGATTATCATATAATTTACGTTTCCCACCAAAATCAATTTTGTCATTTGTCCTCTTTCTGTTTTCAAGCAATCAACAGTCAAGAGGTTATGTAACATTCACGTTTTACATATATGTAAAATTCATCAATGATTTTTCGTATCAACGATTGCTTCTAATAGTATTCAAGCTTATTCCATGGTCAATTATTCCATGTATTCATATATTAAGTTTGATTTTTGTTCATCGTGATCTCGTTTTTTTTTCTAGTTTACTTTTAATTGAAAAAAAAAAAGAAAACAAGTAGCAGATTACTTTTTTTTCGGTATAGGGATATCTCTTTTTAGATCTTTAATCCAAGATCAAATATTCACATCTTGCTCCAACTTCCACGAGCTGATTTCATATTTAGATCAATTGATGACCATACTTATTTTTGTGGCATGTCAACAACAACTGCAGTTATATCTTTCCGGAACTGCCGCAAACTTTTTGTTGTTGTTTAATCACCTAAATCAACATTTCCTTATATGCTCACTACATCTATAGGGTTCATTAAAGGTGTATCATTTTGGCTTAATTTTCAATTTAGTTTCTTCCCGTCAATTTTCTTTGTTGTTCTTTCTCAACATCCCAAGTTCCTTCTCATAATTTATGACTATAAGTGTTGAAAAATCATAATAGTGATTTTTTGGTTTCGCTTCGATCAACACCTAAATCAGGGGTTTCTTCATTTAAATGAAGTTTTCGTTTTTCTTGTCTGACACGATCTTGTTGCCGAAAAAATATTAGTTTACCTAATTAATTTTTCTTTAAGGGAAACTTTTACCTTCTATTCTTGGATATCATAATATTTCTAATGAATCCTTATGATACGAGTAATATTCACTCCGAAAATATTTCCATATTCATGAATCTTCTTGTGTTTGGAAACTGATTTTTTAAGAAAACAGTTTCTTTATTCATATTATTATTATGTGACAGTATGTCGCCTTTAACTGCAAGTATGTTCCATAATCTTGTGGTATGTTACCAAAATGAGTTTAACATTTTATCAAAACGTTTTATTCCTTTTCTTCCATAGCTTTGGATGCTAAACTTGGTAGATCTCTTCAATTGCACCCATTTAAATCAAATTTAATTCTTTTAGGTCAATTGAATCAATTCTTTTTATTCATGGTCTCTCGATACAGCTGTGAAGCTTGATATTCCATGAATATTTTGTTCTCATTGTTGATTGTTCACGGCAAAAGTATTGTCATTCCCTGTTTTACATTTCAAGAATGATCCAAGTACGAGTACTGAAGAAAATATTCAGTTTATTTATTTTCAATCCAATTTTCTTTATATTCTTAACCCAAAAATTTATCTCTAATTTTCGATATCATCTACTTTCAGAAATAAATCATATTTCCGACCAATATTTAGCTTTGTTGGCAAATTATTTTTATCCGAAAAATCGTTATCTATTTCCATCTTAAATCTCAAAATTAGTTTCATTCATGAAAAATTTCTTTTACGTTCATCATTTGTTACAAGTTGTTGGTATTCCTATTCTATCTATAGCTTTCCTTGGTTATTGATCAACAAATTTACCAAGCCCATTAAAGCCATTTCACTTATCTAAGTTCTTTTGAGCATATTAGGCCATCAACCCTGCTTTCAACACAACCATGTATGTTCAGCAGCTGTGCATATAGCTTTATTGTTTCTGTTCCGTGGTTTCTTTATTCAATTGTTATGCCGTGGTCCGATATCGAAGATCAATTTATGCAGTTTATAATCGAAGTTCATGCTTCAATTTTAGGATACAAGACTATTTTCAACCAATTGTTGAAGTTGAACACTTCAAGCATTTTCGTGTCCAACTTGAGGGGGAGTATTGGAATATCACAGAGTGTGCATACAAGAGACCGTACACATACAGAAAAAATCAGGTGACTGTGCTCATTGCACGTGGAGTGAAGACCAAGTCCAAGATTAAATATAGAATATTATGTAATTAAATCTAGAATATTATGTAATTAGTTTTTTAGATTTACAATACCTAGTCAAACAAGAGATATTCCATTATCTCATAGGTTTAGGCTTACTTAACTCTATAAATAGAGTTTTAGTGTAAATGTAAAGTCAACTCAGAGAATTCATTTGAAGATCAATATTATTATTCACCCTACAGGGTTTGTGTGGATGTAGGCCACTAGAGACGAACTACGTTATAAAATTTCTTGTTACGATTTTATTTTATGTTTGATCTATGATCCCTCGATACCCATAATTTATTAAATGAATCTATTATTCTTAACAATAATCACAAAGGGTTTGTGAAAAGACGATCTAGGACCGTAAAATACAACTCGCTTAAGGCTTAATTGTAGCATGGCTTGTGCTATTGGTTCATGGAACTCGTCAATACAAGTATACGACATTGTCCTAATGTTGATACTAGTTCTGCACACTTGTTGCATCCTTTGCATAGTAGTGATATTTTGACCATCATTAGTTTGACCAATCCAATTATCAGCTTTATACTTGTACACGATTGGAAAAACTAATCGTGTTTAATGAAGCTCAGGTTCGCAGACCTTAAAGTAAGTATACCACCAATACTGAAAAATAACATCGACGAACATTTTTGTATTAGTGCAATTTTAGTTTAACAATTAACTCGATAAATGAATCAAATAATACAAAGGGATCGTGGTTCTTACCTCCAATACGACCCAAAATCCATTCAAGCTATCCTTATCCTTACTCGAGCATTCACCGAGACTTATGTATATCTCAGCTAAAATTGCAGAACCCCAATCATAATTTGGTGCTTTAGTTAGATCTTCTAAATAGTCGAGAAAACCAATTAATGTCACTGAGCTAGCATTGGGGGAAAAAACTTGGTCTAACAACCATAACACAAAAATATGTTCAAGCTCGGGATAATCTTCAACTCTGTGTATCCCCTTGGCAGCATAACGGTTCAAAAGAGTCTTCAACCCAGACGCTCTTAATCCATATGAGTGTAATATTCTGGAATTGGCTTTCCTTCAGTATCATTTGAATACAAGGGAAGTAGTTGTCTTCCTTCTGATATCCACTTTAATTATTCTAGTCAACATATACAAATCTAATAGTGTGAACCCTAAAAAAAACATGGACACAGAATTAATGTTTGTATGTAGAACTAAAATTTGAATCGAACTAAAAAGTTGAATCTCTAAATATTTAAATTTGTTTCTGAACTAAAAATTAAACTATTCAATGGAAAAATAGAACTTACCACACTCGAAATCCTTGAAAAAGAACGTATTTGCAGTGCTCCACCAACGTTCTATTATAACTCGCACAACTTGAGTCCTGTGGTTTTTGCCTTTCATGAAATATAAACGCTGCCAAGGATATCTTCGCAAGGATTCTTGAACAGCTTCAGGGAGAAACTCAAACACTTCGGTTATCTCAGACCACCCACCTCTTAGTTTAGGTAAACCAACTCGCTCGGGATGGTTAGATAAATGCGTAGGTAATACACCAGGTCCAACTAACTGCCTAACATTTGCGAACTCATTTCCTTTATCCTGGACCTATACGATATCACTATCTGCAACAGATTTTCCTTTCTCTTTACTGTTTCTTTTTCTTTGTCTATTTGTTTTGGAACTACTCATTTTAAACAAAAAATAGCTCTGATTCACTCTCTAGAGAAGGAAAGAAAAACTTTTTGTGAAAAAAAACTGAAGGGAATGCTGGTATTTATAGACGATAGAGCATCGACCGAAGCCGGTCGAGTTTAAATCGCTAGTGGTGCAAACTCCACCAGCGATCACGTTGAAACCACTAGCGGTGTAGTCTCGACCGCTTAACTTATTGCCCATAATGACCCGACCATTTGCCAGGCCACTTGGCATTACAAATAGATGGGTTAGCCACCCCCATAGGAACCGGTCTCAAAACAGTCTTCCTTTTATAGCCTACTTGTACAACATCTGATCAAGAGAGGATCCAAATAAAATGGAAGGCGAGGATTGATTTCTTACAATATTATAAAGTGAGAGAAAAGCAGGGAACCCAACGAAATCCCTCGGATTTTGATTTTTTCTGATAAGAAGATAACAAAAGCACAGTGAGAAACCCTCGTTTTCTCTCTCAGATTTTCTTAGCTTTAACTTTGAAACTCTTAAATGGCGTCAATATCTTGTACAATTCATCTCAGTCACCCTTCAACAACTAATACTTCTCCTTCTTCCACATCTAGATTTTCTCAGTTAGTATCAAAATGTAATTCTCAATTTCTAGGAAATGGAAAAAGGCTTGGATCACTGAGAGACTGCAAAATCGGATCCAAAATTTGCCCCACCAATGGTTCAAGAACTAAATGTTGGTTTAAATTTGGAACTAATGGTGTTGATTCTGAAGGAGCTGGGATTTACGGCAGCCAAAAGCGAGAAGACTTTGACAAAGACGACGTTGAGCAAGTACTCAATTTCTCATCTTTTACTTGATTGTCTTTTCCATTTTCTTTCATTAACTTCATAAATCCTAATGTTGCTGTGTTTTTGCAGTATTTCAATTACATGGGAATGCTTGCAGTTGAAGGGACATATGATAAGATGAATGATCTATTAAAACAGAAGATACATCCAGTTGATATCTTATTATTGATGGCTTCTTCAGAAGGTGACTTGCCAAAGATTGAAGAATTACTAAAAGCAGGTGCTAAGTTTGATGTTAAAGACGCCGATGGAAGAACTGCACTAGATAGAGCTGCTAATGATGAAATCAAACAATATATTCTTGGTTTTTCTGTTCAGAAAGCTTGAATTGATAAACATTATTTTGATGTGTGTGTTTAGTTAAAGAACTGAAGCTCCTCTTGCTTTGATAGCAGTACTACTCTACTCTCGTCATATATTTGTATCTTGAATTTTTGTGGCAACTGGGAAAATAGTGTACAATTTCCATTCCTTTCTTTATTTTTGGGTTTTGGATTAACACCTGAGATTGGTAATTGAGTTGAGAAATCCCAGTGTTAAATGGGCAGACGCGTTTTCCAGAAAAGGACTAGCCTAAAATTTGGAAACCTTAAAATTTGATTACAGCTTCTAAATTTGAATCCGACCATTGCCAGAAGTCTTCTTCTCTATATATATATATATATATTAGATTAGATGTAGATAGTGTTTCGTTCCTGTATTATCTCGCGATCGTTCTCTTACAGATTTCGGCTATTTTTCTTCTTTTTTGGTTGTGTGTGATTATTTTCTGTTTGAAGGAAGATTATACTTCTGTTTATTGATCATCATGTCTTATTATCATCCACACCCTACCCCCGCCCACCACCATTATCAGCAGCATAGTTCGAGACTTACGAGATCATCGCCATCCCATATGATTGGGATCAATCGGAATAATCAAAACCCAATTCCACGACAGAATTCTACCGCCAGTAGATTTCAGTTTCAAGACGGTGCTGATGTTCGAACAGTTAGGGTTGTTCCCGACGTGAGTACGCTTCAGTTTGAAGAAGGTGTTGCCGTGATGGATGATGTTTAAGTCTCTAGGACTAGGGTTCTTCCCTCTACTACAATTACTACTCAAGCTCAAGAAGATGTATTATCGCGATTACGTCCGTCATCAATATCAGCATGGATGAGGACACGAGTTCACCATAAATCAGAAACCTCTTCATGTTTCAGCGGTTCTGGAGCAAATCTGGAAAAGGAGAACGACACTTGCATTATCTGCCAAGCTGAGTACAAGAAGCTGGAAAAGATCGGAATATTGGACTGTGGACACGAATACCATGTAGAATGCGTCAAGCAGTGGCTCCTGATTAATAAAACCTGTCCAATTTGCAGACGACCAGCTCTTCCATAATCTTAAAAGGAATTGAAGGACAGCTGAAGTATTTATTAGTCCTGGCACACCAACACGACTGTATTTTGATACATGTTGAATGTAATTATTGTTTAAACAGGCAAAACTAAGAAAGATTTCTATTTCTCAACATCAAAATTGATCTAAATGTTCACAAATTTCTTTTGTTCCTTTTCCATTAAATTTGATTGATACACTATCCTATATTCTTTATTATTGTATTCTCTGTTTTCTTTTTCTTTTTCCTGTAGACGTTACTTTTCTTTACAAAATTATGGTATACTTGGAAGATGACATGAAAACCTCAGATTTGGATGGGAAGCAAGTGCGTGCTGCAGAGCTACGTCCACTCTTGCACCTTCCCGAAATAAGGTATCATATAACAGACAAATGAACCGCGATAACTCTTCTTCATCATCCACCAACTCTTGTGCTTTATCTGGGTCGCTGTCTTCCCAGTCACTGACTGGACTTGGGGGTTGCTGTGCTTGCTGTTGCATATCTTCCTCTTCTGTTTCCTCGTCTCCAATCTCAAATCTCCCATTATCTAGGGTGTTGAATTCAACTGACCCATGAAATGGTGCCGACTCTGTCTCTGGTGGTTTTGTTGATGGACAAATAACAGCTTTGGCACCACTATCAAGAAATGCCTTCACTAAACTTGGAGTAGGTCCGAATGCCCCACTGCAGATTATTATTCTGTCTCTCCATGCTCCAATCTGGAACTTTCAGAAGGCAGATGATCAAACAATTTTGATTTTAGAAGCCACCAATAACTAATAATTATTATTATCCAACAGCTATTCATCTTTTTTATGGCTAATTGAAATATTTACTACTATAAACTACTCCGTGAAAGAAGATTTGTACTCCTAAATAGCTTAAACAGTTCTAAATTTTTGATGAAACAAAACCAGGAGTAAGAACACTTAAGCAAAATTGATGAAAGAGTAAAAATTGATAATAAGGCATCTGAAAGGTAATTTCATGGTGCTTCTCATTAACCCAAAACATACGCTTTTCTTTTCAACAGCCATATTATGGGTTAATTCTACAGCTGAAAAATCTAATCCTGTAGTTGCAATCCTGAATAAGATCAGTAGGTTAGACCAAACAAGTGTAACATACCATCCAACGAACATCATCTGGCGATAAGTGAATCGATGGCACTGTTCGGCGGAACATATATGCCCCAATTTCCTGGTCATCCTCCATGACCTTCACATACCACAAATGTTACAATAAGTACAATATTTTCTCCGTTCCAAATGACAAGGACTGCTTTACCATTGCTCTAATACAAGACTTAAATTTGAAAAATCAAATTTGTAAAACAAATGTTGGACAAGACTTACTTGAGTTTGTCGTCCAATATACCTATGGACGACGCACCCGATCTGGAAATTCGGCTTGTATGCAATCAGATCAGCTACAGATGAAATTTTTGATAAGGCTGTTGTTTCTTTCCTGTTGCGACCCTTGACCATTGACATAAAACTTAATTTAACACTTCGTAGAAATCTGTCCGCCAGTTCCCCGGGTTCAGCAACCACAAAAACATCATTTTGCCAACTGAGAATATAAAACAAAAAGGTTCAACTGAGATGAGACCTGCATCAACAAGCATTAACTAATATCTATCATATCGAACACAAAGTGGCTGACCTCAATATTGAGCCCACAGCATCATTTTGAAGGGCCAAATGTATAATGCCCACTTGCGGTGAACTTTGAAGTTTTTCCTGCAAAGATTGGACAGGAGCTGAGAGCTCTCTAGGCCGCATAGGAGATTTTGGTGGTGAACCAGGTGATTTTCCAGTTTGGCACTCGTCCAAGCTTAGTGGGGGGACTAAATCTATTCGGTTAACCCTCTGTGAAGCAACTTCAGGACTGTATAGAAGTGGACTTGACGGGAAGCTTCCAGTAAGCAAAGGTGAAGCAAATGGCGTAGCAAAAGTTGTCGCAGGTGCAGACTTTGAGAACCCCAAAATTCTATTTATACTAGATAACCTTATGCCAGTTCGGGCAGAAAATGTCTCCAGGGACCGGGCATGATAAATTGCTCTCCCTGAATCAGGACTATGAGAAGCTTCCACAAGTAGCACCATACGCCTCCAACCCAAAGAAGGGCTATTCTCATCTATCACTGCAGACATACAAAGATGTTCATGTTGAAGTTTTATGATAAGCAACCAAGAGAAAGGAAAAAAGTAACTTAAGTAAGAAGATTCACAAATATACCCGTGTTTGAAAGGGTTGTTTTACGACCATATGGGGAATTCATCTTGTCTGACGATTTTTCTTCGTGAAGAAGAAGTAATCTATCACATACATTTTTGAAGGCCTCTGAATTTTCCTCCATGTATTCCTGTGTGGCACCTTCCAACTTAAGCCATATAGCAGGATCAGTCTCGTCCAGCTCCATATCACATCGTTCGTCAACTGGACACACAGTTACAAGCAAAACCCAATAAATATCACAATATTTGAAGAATATTGTAATTGCCTTCAACTATATGCCCATATATTAAGTAAGAATCAGTTCTTATGAGACCCAGTTCGTACACTAACAACGTCCTTTTTGAACTTAACGAGTAAACTCAAAGTTGATATTTCACCTGGTTCAAATCGAAAATATTGTATTTCAGGAAGCAACGGTAACAATGCATTTAATGCTTCCTCCACTCGTTCCGTTGAGCATGCACTCTCAATCAAAACCTGCCCAGTATCCAGATAACGCCACCCACCTTTTCGGACCTAGAGTAATAAACATATTTAGAAGCTTGAAGAAACAACCAACTGATGGTGTTGGGTGACTCAGAGGATAATATGCATCTTTCAGCATGTGTTTGGCATCATAGATAAATTCTCAAAGGTGAATACTCCTAATTAACGATATCACGAGATATTACAACTAAATCTGCGACCTATTTGGTAAAGTCAGTGGCATTAAGGTCCTCCAAGAAAAAAGTAAGTTACACAGTCCCATCAACTGGATGCTACTCGTTCCCAAACTTGGTATTCACTATAGGATCCTGTCAAATTTCAAATCCTTCATTGTTGGATTCTCTATAATGAGTCTACACGCCAACAGATAAAAGGAAGTCCCAGTTACCTTTGTCGGCACAGAACCACATCCAATAGAGACTAAACAGTCAATTTTTGCATCAGGCCACAGCAGTTGTGCCTCTCTTATGGCAAAAATAGCTGGATTATTTGCCACAATTGCACCGTCTTGCCAGCGGTTCACATCTATAATAAGAAACCAAAGGAACTACATTAGAATCTCCATAAATTACAGTAATACAAGGTATCCTCTAATCAACATTTCGAGAGAAAAAGGAACATATTTTTGCCATCAATATGGCTTGCCATATTATGCGCATTAGATATTAATATTAGTAAGAGATTACCATCTGAGAAATCGTCAAGATAATATGGAGCAGCTGATGATGCTCTGATAGCCTGCCATATATGATGCTTACAGCTTCCAATAAAAGCACAATGCTTAGATCCAGCTTGAGTACCAGTACCATCTGTCCCAACAGCAGAGCCACTTGTAATTTCTGTCGTTCCAAGAGGTCTCTCCTGGATGCCTGCAGGATACTATCAGATGAAGTGAAAAAAGATTAGTTTATGAAAATTTTGAAGTTTTAAGAACAAAATGATAGCTCTTAAATGTAGAAACATAACGTTAGAATCAATTAAGTAGCACAACACTTGGTATTTCAAATTTCTGTTCATGGTGGCATTGAGCAGCATGTTTTTCCCTATTTAGTTACAAGGTCTCACATGTATATATCAAATAGTATATATCTAAATATTGATTTGGTCTCTCCTTCATTATTTAACACATAAAACACATGACACGACTCTCCAACCAGATGAAAAATGTGTCAGATAAATTCCCGACTAACCTGATAATTACGGAACAGAAAAGGCTGCGCTGGTGCTACACTCACGAGTGTCGCCACTACAAAAACTTTGGGAATGCTTTTCACAGCCGATTCTATTAAAAGGTCACCTTCCTCATCAGCACACATCTCTTTCAGCAATCGCTCAAATTGATCAGCACTGTGCTGCAAAAAAGTTATGTTAACTGTTATATATGGAGTGTGACAGACTGGAGAAGAATATCCACTGGTATTATGATGACCTGAGAGCATTCTTTGAAATCTATACAAACATGCATCAAGCTAAAATAAACAAGTGAGTTAAAATTGCTCTCTCAACGTTACTCCGAAAATCTTATGAAACAAAAAGAAAACTCCAGCAAAATCATCAAAAATGCAAAATCGGTAAACTAGGTTATTGCACAAATTTTAATTGTCTTACTAGTTGCAAGAAACATGACCTTTACACCATCTAAAATAAAATGTAAGAAAGATAAACAGGGTGCTAATACATTGAACACATAATACTGTTTAATGCTCCCACAAAACCAGAAAAAGAAAGATAAGTTACATAAAGAAAACTACTACTATAAAACAGTTTCATACTTTAGACCCGTGTACGACAACTCTAAAGCTCTGAGATGAGCTTTTGTAGAGTTGATCCAGCTTTTCCCTCCAAGTTGCAGCTTCGTTGTCCTTGGGGGTAGGTTCAGCAAACACGAGTTTCCCTGAGAAATTACAACAGAAAGGCATAAACAGAATGAAACAGATGACGCAGTAGATATGTAAATAAACTTAACGTGATCTCCATACCAAGCTTCTTGTATATCTCTTCGCACTCATCCAAGCTCATCTGTTTGATTCCAAGTGCAACAGCAAGCATACCACCAGTGGATGTGCCACATATGAGGTCAAACATCTCATGTATGCGCTTCCCTGTTCCTTGCTCAATCTGTTTAAGCATCTGAACAGTTGCTAGACCTTTCATTCCCCCGCCATCCATTGCAAGTATACGCAAACCTTGCTTTGGAATTGGCCTTCCTCTCAACGCTCGCCTCAGATTCTCATTCTCCCCTAAACGAGCATTGCAGAAACAAGAAAAGATATTTACTTTTAAACAGTGAGCATCCAGAAATAAGAGATAAGAAAACCTGGCAACTAAATTTACTTAATAAATAAAATTCCAAAACTAACCGAGGATTGCCAAAGCACGTGCAGCAGCTTTATACACGCGCTGATCGGATGCCACCATTAGGCGTAGCAGAAGTTCACGCAGACTTTCGGAAGTAACTAGAGTACGACGATTCTCTATACAGAAGCCCAAGTTACCGACAGCAAGAAGAGCTAATCGTTGCACCTGAAAAGGAATGAGTTTTCTTATTAGTTATATGTTACTGCATATTGGTATTTACACCAATAAGATAGAAATTAAGGAAACAGAAAATAGCAAAATGAATTCTTTAACGAAGTCAGCTTGCCTCACTGTCTCTGTGGGCACATAAAACTTTCAGAGATCTCAAAACATCTTTGGTTAATATCTTTTGAGCAACAGCATCAGAAGCAAAAGCCAAGTTAACCACTACTTGCAACACAGATTTTAATTCTTCTGGGGCCACAGATCTCAATAATGACTGAATGGGCCGCATGATGTCCGATTTCATCAACTGCATGGCAACAGAAACATCTGCTGCTAGTGCTGAAAGAGCAGAGCTTGCTTGTTCAATCTGCAAGAAAGCAAAGGTGCATAAATTGAGGGGGCTGCAAAGCCTTAAAGAAAAAAAAAACAGAAGCTAGTTACCTACATACCACATGTTGGTTATCACTGCTCATCATACTTATGAGTTGCCGCACGGCGTTCTCATCTTTACCAACAACGATTCGATTCCCATGATCTTGCATGATTTTGGCCAGTGCAGATGCTAGTAAAGGATGATGACAAGAAGAAAATCGGAAAATAAGCGAGAAGAAAGCACTCAATTTGTGTCTAGATGCAATGAAGTAGGAACCGTTCTCCATCTGCAATCACCCAAGAATATCTTTACCTCACAGTAATGTATGTAATTTCATCCAGGCATTACAAAACTGCTGCATTTTCTGTTACCTCAATTTGTACTTGTACAGATTTCAAACTGTCATTTCCTTCGATCCTTATATTTGCAAGAGATAAGTGGCGGAGCTTGTGTAAGGGCAATATTTCCGGTAAAAACTCAAGGGGATTGCCAAATAGCCTAAGAATACATAACTCTGACATAGCTCTGTACAATTACAATGCAACGATAGGTAAGATCACATCTAGCGAATACTCCCATCATTGAACAGATAGCATGCATACAAAGGAAAACCAGAGATATAAGATGATAATTGTTGATCGAATGACCTGAAATCAAGAAGAGGGCGGACCAGTTTGTTATGTTCCAGGGACAACTCCACTAATCCAACGCACTGCCTGAGCTCGACTGCTTAAAAGTAAATGAAATAAATCAATTGGAAAATTATTTTTTCCCATCTGGAAGCTGGGCAGATTTCATAACTTACAAAGTAAATATTATTATCACACAATAAACTCCAAAGTTTACCAGGTACAGATGCCAGCATGTTGTAGTCAACCGTTAGTACTTTTAAAGTTCTCAGTTCACCAAGCTCGGGGGGGAGGTGTGTTAGTTTATTATTATCAAGATATAGCCTCTCAAGAAGGGGCAGGCGGGTTAACTCCACCGGCAATACCTGAAAAGTCATCCAAAATCAACAGGTGCGTGAATAAGCAGGTTACGCATAAAGAATGATTAAGAAATTTGAGTTATTCATGGTGTAAACTTTAGAATGTGTAACTAAATTTTGGTTTCTCCAAAATCGTGATGAAAAAGATCATTTTATTTTATTTTTTTAAGTCAAATAATCAGAATTAAAGCTCCTCGCCAATAGAAACAATAAATAAATGAAAGTACAAAAAAAAAAAACAATTGTTGAGAATCTACATAGTCATCCTCCCATGAATGTAATGACATAATAAATACTCACAATCAAGGAACTGACAGCATTCACTCCTTGTAAAATAGATCAGTCCCGATTGTTTTCTCATATTTGTCTGGACCGTAAACATTTGATTCAGCTAACACCAGTGGTCACCTATACATTCTAAGAAACACAGGTTGTTGATGTCGCTGTTGTTTTAAGTTCATAACATGCATATTAGGTGCTTAGCGTTACTTGAAATTTATAGGAAATCAAGGCTAGTAATTAACTTGAAGATGCAAAACAGTTTTTCTGCTTTCCCCTTGTGGAGAATTTTTGCTCAGTATAATCTGAAAAGATAGTATAACCATTAAGTCAAGGGCAAATAGTTCTAGCAAAACTGACTTGAAATTCAACTACCATCGGCATCAAATGCATACACAGATATACTCTCACCGGATAGACACCCCAATATAGAGAATTTGACTATGTAAATTGATATAGTTCACCATGATTTTAAATTAAGTCTACTATCACATAATCTAGGGAACCAATTAACTGACAAATCCATACACCACTATGTAACATTCAAATCACAAACTTTAAGAAACTAAACATAATTTCATAAAATAGAAAAAACTCAATTAAAATGATCTTACCGATAAACTGCATCCAGAGATACTTAAACAAGTAACAGATTTCCAATGCTCGGAGAAACCGAGAGCTCCGTCATCAATCCCCGGCGATCCTTCCAAATTAGACCGAATCAAACGAGTTAAAACCCCAACACCATCACTCTGTTGTCCTGATCCAACAGTCTTTGACAAAATAATCAGACGTAATGGTTCTCTTCTTCTAACAACTTTCATATCAACACCAACATTATCTTCTCCATCATCATCACCACTATCATTAACTTTGTGATTAATTTCAACAACAACAGAATCTTGTGGTGGTGGTAAAGCAACCATAAGTTGAGATTGCAACCTAAGTGCAATTTGATCTTCATCATCACCAGCAGACCAATCTAATTCAACACGTAAACCTGGTTCATATTGAAAAGAACCAGCAGCAGATACAGATGATGATGCTGATGAAACTGAAGATGAACGCGGTGTAGTTTCACCTGCATTATTACTATTACTATCATTATCATTATCACCGTATACCAATGTTAAATGAAATATTTCTGAAGATCTCTTCCATCCTAATCCCCAAGACATTTTCTCCAATTCTTAATAATCTAAATAACAATTTCATCAATCAAATCCAATTTGGGTAATTCCAGAGAGAAGAAGAAGATCTCAGAGATAGAGATACTTCTTCCATTCGAATTACAACATAATTTTCGAGATTTTTCTTTACTTCTTTTTAAGGTTGAAGATTCGCTGAGTAATTAAGTTTAGGGCTTTTAGGCATTAACGATTCTAGGAATTACTAGGTAGTCCAGGAACCGGTACCCGTTACTCTCTAATTCATCCCTAGAATAAAATTATCTGTTGGTCCAAAAAGTGTGGGTCACACAAGACAAGTTTTTCAAAAGTACCAAAAATACCCTTTCTGCAACTCCACGAACAAATCAAA
This sequence comes from Papaver somniferum, assembly GCF_003573695.1. Classification (NCBI taxonomy): domain Eukaryota; kingdom Viridiplantae; phylum Streptophyta; class Magnoliopsida; order Ranunculales; family Papaveraceae; genus Papaver; species Papaver somniferum. The sequence goes on from NC_039367.1 coordinate 55,403,615, forward strand.
TTCAGTTTCTTTCTCTCTTTTTTTTCATCTCAGATTGTTTCTCTTTGGTTTTCTCTGCTCCTTCGTTTTGGTTCATCACAGTATTTGGTAGCGTCTTTCAATTAGGCTCATCACATCTTTTATCTCGTAAATCATCTGTGCTTCGAAATCAGATTCGAACAAGGTATTTATCTCGTAAATCATCTTCCTTTGCTGTTGTTCTTGGAATGTTGATGAATAATTAGGTTTATTCTGATCCGATTTCTATCAGAATAGTTGTCTATGATGTACATTGTTATCTTTCTTTTATGATTTCAGTTTTGTGATGATTTATATTGTTCAATTCAGTTTCCGTTCGATTTACATTGTGATTTTTGTGTGTTTCAATTAGGTATCTTAAAATCGAATTAGGTTAATCTCAGATTCGAACAATGTATGTTACTATAACCACCTTTTCTCTGCTGCTGTTCTGTTTTAGTTTCTTTGTAATCTGATATAGGTTTGTTTTACTGTATTTTTTGATATAGGTTTGTTTTGTTAGATAGATCGTGTAGTAATTTTGTATTCTCTTTTTGATATAGCTGCAGTTCTTCTATTTATAGAAGATGAAACTCAAAACATATTGATATGTTGTAAAATATATTCTACATGTTACATACCAATACGTACTGCATATAGCCTGCAAATATATCTTACTAAAATACAGTAGATGCCAATACATATCAATATGTATAGCGTATAGGAATTCATAGACTTAGTTATTCTACATGTTACATACCAATACGTACTACATATAGCCTGCGCTCTTAGTATGTATCGTGCAATACAGTAGATGCCAATACATATCAATATGTATAACTTATATCCATTCAGAGACTTAGTTAATTTTTGGATCATTTACAGGGTTAACATGTCTGACGTTGCTCCCAAACCAGACTTCTCCATCTATTCTCATGTATACCATAAGCAATATCATTTTGCATATGAGGTTACATCGTTTTCAACTTTAGAGGATTTGAAATTTTGCATCTGTAATATGTAGAGCTGGTTGACTCCATCGACTATTCTGGTTAACTATTTCCAAAATCAAGCGATAGTTCCTATTCTTGCCGATGTAACACTCCAGGGCATCTCTGCATTATATTCTTCAAAGCAATCAGCTTTCTTTGATTTGCACGTGGATGTAATTTCAAATGGCGCGTCTAGGCGTATGGAAGTTGACAATAATGTAAACTTAGTTGTCAGTGCAAAGAATAGTTATTTGAAAGAAGGTAAAGAAGCGTCAAGAGTGTTTTTTTCAGATGGTTGGGATAAGATTTTTGATGATACAAATCAATTATTCTATGGTGGTGTTGATGCCGTACGTATAACATGCCAAAAATACTGCATGAGAACTGGATATGAGGTAATTAAGAAGAAGAATGACCTTGAGAGATTCACCGTCATATGTAGTGTGAAAGGTTGTTCATGGAAGCTTCACGCAACTGCCATTGGTAGTTCTATTGATGTTTTTAAGATAAAGGAATATGTGCGAAGGAACACCTGTGGCGGTGGTTATATGTTGAAGAATCCAAGAGTTACAAAAAAAACTCATGAACAGTCTAATTCATGAGGTGGTCAGGCACAACCCTCGCATAACACCAGCAGAGATCATAGATTATCTTAAAGTTAGTGGTGGCATTGAAATCCAGTATCACCACGCATATCATGCAATTGAGTTGTCGCATAAACAGATTTTTGGTAATGATGTGAAGTCGTACACTGATCTTGCTTGGTGGGTGAATGCTGTTAGGGAAACAAACCCTGGGTCATTTATTGATTTCGATTTCAATGATGCTACAAAAAGATTCAATAGACTTTTTGTTTTCTTTGGAGCTTGTATAGAGGGATATAAACTATGTCGTCCCATGATTTTCTGTGACTGTACATTTCTCACTGGAACTTTTAAAGGAGGTCTCATGGCAGCAACATGTCTTAATGGCAATCAAGGTAACTGGTTCTTTTTTTTTTTGATATGTAGTGTCTGGTAGTTAGATCACTCATATTGACCTTACTTCACTATCTGACAATGAGTATTGACCATACTACATATTGACCTTACTGAGTATGAGATAAACCATACTGCATGTGAAAATGTAGTGTCAATCAGTTGCTTAACATGTTATTATGTAGTGTCAGGTTTTCACATATCAACAAAGAGGTAAACCAACTGCATGTCAATATGTAGTGTCAATATTAGTTGCTTAACATAACTAGTAATTCCTTTTTGCAGGATTTTATCCGCTTGCGTTTGCTTTAGTACCTGGTGAAGACAATATCAGCTGGGAATGGTTTTTCAAGAAACTGAAGGAGGCTTTGAATGATGATCGCCCAATCACTTTTATGACTGACCGAGGTGAAGGGTTGGTTAAATATATTCCCAAAGAGTTCCCTGATTCTCATCAAAGATAGTGTTACTTCCATTTGGACAAAAACTTACCTATCGCAAAGTCTGACGAAAAGTATAAGGAAGTGACTGATGCTTTCCGAAAGGCGACATATGCTCTTTCTCCTGCAACATACGAGGAAGGTCTTCAAGAAATGGTTAATTTGGGAAGGCCTTGGGTTGCTGACTACTGCCACAACATTCCAAAATAAAAGTGGTCCAATGCTTTCTTCAAGGGTTGTAGTTATGGTTACACTTCATCTAGCGTTGCTGAATCGTTCAATAGATGGATTAACAAAGAGAAGAAATTACATGCGTGTGCATTCGTTGACTCGATCAGGTTTGTATCAGTTTCCTTAGTCACAGTACAAGCTTATATTATTTTTCTTTTTGTAACAGTATTAGCATATATGTTCTGTTAATCTACGTACATTTTTAGTATAACAGACTTTGCTATCCCCTTGTCGTGTAGGATACGTATGATGGAAATGATGTTAGAACGTCGTGAAGAGAGTCTCTTGATGGACCCAGAACTGCTAACCCCTACGTATCAAGCCTTGCTTGAACTACACATCCAAATTGGCCGTCCCTGGAAAGTTAGCCAGTCAGATGCTAATCGTTATGAAGTGCATTCTCCAAGGTTTGCGTTTACCCCTAATCTCTATCATCTGAATGTTATTTACTTTCTCTTTCTTTTTTTTAAGTACCATGTTTCTGTGAGAACATATAAATATGTACTGTGTATATTAGGTGTACTGAAAAATAACACATGAATATGTACTGTGCAGATCTCATATGGTAGATCTAGAGAGAAAAACTTGTACTTGCCAACGATGGCGCGTTTATGGTTTTCCATGCTCGCACGCTACTGCAGCTATTACTAGATCTGGAGGATGGATTCTTGATTACGTTGAAGATTATTTCAAAGTTACCACTTTTCGTAAGCTATATTCAATAGCTATTAGACTCGTTCCTAACCACGACAGGTATGTGTCTTTAATCAGTACATTTTCATATTTTGCATAACAATATGTAATGGTAGATACCACTTACACATGTAATAGCAATTGAAACTGTCAACATAAACCTACTTACATATGGATGTTACATACTGATATGTAATGTTAGATACCACTATATTTTTTTATATTTGTTTTTCAGGAACCATATACCGTGTACATATTCATATGTAGTTGTGGTTCATTCCATTTATATGATAATGTTTTTTTCTCACAGGCCCGATGAGTATCACGTAGATGATATCGTTCTCCCAGCAGAAGTAATTAGGTCTCCACCAGGCAGGAAAAAGGGGAAACGTTTTAAGTCTGCATTTGAGACTAGTAGAAAATCTTTCAAGTGTTCAAACTGTAATTTGAAGACTCATCACAACAAGGCAACATGCAATCTTATCCGACAGTATGAACTTTCTGAAGAATTATTTTGTGTCAGGTATGTATTTCAGTCAGATACATATTAATGTCTTAATTAAGTAAGTTTGATACAATACAATGTACTTTTAAGCAAGTAGTGTTCTGATTTCTCTTTTTCTTTTATCACAGGCTTGAACGTGCAGCAGAATGTTATATCGATGATGTTGCCAGATTCCTTTTCCACAATTCTTTCCTCTAGCCCTTGTTCTATTCTACCGTTTTTCTTTTTGATTTTGTCAGTACCAACTGAATTTGGTTAATAAGTATTTCATTTACAGTACATACATTACAAGTGTACTGAAAATACTGTTTTTGTTGTTTCTTAGAACATCTTTTGGTTTTTGAAACATTATAAGTCTATCAAAATGTATTTATTGTAGTTATTTTCGAATAATGAAATATGTTTTTAAGTCTATTAAAATGTCATTATCTATCACCAGTAGTGAAGTATTTACATACTGAAATTACATGTCAGTATTGTAGTGTTAGTATCTACCACTACATACTGATATGTAGTGGTTGTAGTGTAACCATACTAGATGTTTGTAACAAGAAAACAATTAAATATGTACTGGTTTGTGGTTTAACCATCTTCCACTAAGATTATTTAGAACATCTTTTGGTTTTCCAGCTGATTCACCATCTTTTGAGGGGGCAGCGCTCCCTCGTATCAACAACACAAAATCATGTTTAAGTAACACAATTGAAATATCACTACATTAAAGTTAAACCCAAATTCAAATTAAAAATCACTACATATTAGATATATGTTTTTGAACATTCTTGAACTCATGAAATGAAATGAAACCAAGAATAAAAAGAAAAGAAAATAGGTAAATAGTGATATGTACTGTCAGATTACTTTTAGCAAGTAAGACTATTTTTGTGTCATCTGCCAACTGATCCGGTGGATATGCTTTCAGCAATTTGCATGCTAACGGGACCCTTTTGTTACTAATCTTCGCTTGCACTTCTTCATCATCTCCCAAAGGCACTCCCACATATTTTCTTTTTGACATCATCTTCATAAAATGCATCACAAACAGTAGACAGTCTGGCGATCCCCCTTGTTGAGGTGCTTCACATTCATTCACTATTACATTCTTCATTGTTACTTTGTTCTTCTCCATCAAGTACACGTTGATAGGTACGTACATGTAATCTGCCATTTTGCAGGCGTGTGGATAACAAATACCTCCCCATTCAGCCTTAGAAGAATTGTAGTGGTTGAACACCATTTTTTCGCAGTCATACTCAAGTAGCGTCCAATGAAGATTGTGGTGGCACATTGGTACAAGAATCTTCTTGATACTTTCATCCATCGCCAATATTGGTTTGTAAACAGAATCATGTGCTGCTCCTTTGAGGTTATCCGGGAACTCGACATTGTACTGAAAACATGGATGTACTTGAAATAGTTTATATCTAATTTTGTTTTATGCAATATTGATATGTAGTGTACCTACCCCTACATAATTTTTTAATTTTTGAATATGTGTTGTAGTAAATACGCAGTGTAAGATAACAACTTACCCAAGCGGACGGATCCAGATGCAACACAGGAAAATATTTCCTGTATACTTCGTGCATCGGTTGCTCATTCTGAAATTTGGTGTTAAGCTTGTATTGTGCGTAGTTGAGAAGATCTTGTTCTAATAAATCGTTCTGCACCAAGTCATCAACTGTAGTTCCACTTACACAAAGACCACCTTCTCCCACTCTCCAAGCAATTGAGCTAGAAAATAAACGACGTAAAGGTTAGTATTCTTTGTGTAACAGTACATACTGATATGTCTTTCTCAGTATTTTTTATACAAATATGTATGTATATCAAAAGTACATACACAAACTAATAGTACATATCAATATAAAAGTGTCAATTGAGAACTCACCTAAGATTTTTTGATTATTGATGTATGTGGAAAGAGTACTCTTTTGTTCATCGTTCATGTCATTATAGAATGGTGATTTAGTCAGTTTCCGGAAATACTTGCGTAATTTAAGCTTTCTCTTTTTGTTTAGTGGTAGTGCTTCTGCAGCTGCAGCTTTCGGTCCTTTATATGATGGTGAGAACTTACTTCCACTCTCATATATATCATCTACCTTATTTGCAGGATGGGAACGAGTAACAGGTCTGGTGGGTGTTGTTACCTGCTGCTTTTCGGGCTTTGTAGCACGCTTTTTGTTCACTTTTACCATTTTTTGTTTCTGGCTTGGGCTAAACTGTTCCTGCATTTTTAATCAACATAAAAAAATATGTAAATATCTATATTGCATAAAACATAGTTACATCACCTAATCATTTTTGAAAGCATGTAGTGGTATATGATTATATGGTATAGTGATTTCTAGTGCTACCATACTGATATACATATCAGTATGTAGTGATTTGTAGTGTAATATTAACTACACAAAATGAGATTTTTAGTACATATCATTCACCTGTGATGGAACCTCCAAAACATCTTGCGAGGGGACATCCAGAACATCTTGTGATGAAACATCCAGAACATCTTGTGATGAAACATCCAAAGGATCTTGTGATGCAACCTCCAAATGACTTTTTGAACTGGTTGTAGGTATGTATTCTTGTTGCTTACCTGTAACTTCACCTGCATCTTTCGGTTCAATGGGTTCTTGTTGCTCAGTTGTTTCTTGTGGAATTTGTAAAGGTCGCAAATCTCTTCCAAACAGATTATCAAATTGTTCTCGTAAGTTAATACCAAAAAGACCATCGTTGTTATCTGGAAGGAGGTCTGCAAACTCTTCGACATAAACACCAATGCCAGAGTTTGCCATTTCTATAAAGTCTGGCATAGACAGCTTTTCAATGTGTTCCAAACTCGACATCATAGTAAACAAAGGTACATCCAGCAAATGAAACTCTTCCGCCGCCAATCCGGCGTTATACTCTGGAAATTTCTGCGAATTAACTACAACTGAAGACTTCGTTTCTAGCATAGTTGTAAGCAACTCCTTTGCTGCTTCCTGCCTAACTTCAAGTTGATCAACCTGCAAAAATCAATTGAAACTGTCAACAAAAACCTACTTAGCTTGAGTTTTTGCTATGTCTACCACCACAAGAATGTACTGTTACATATAAATATGTTCCACTACAAGAATGTACTGTTACATATCAATATGTAATGGTAGATACCACTACATATTGATAAGTAACTGATAGATATTGATATGTAACAGATAGATAGTGGTATACAAGAATGTATTGTTACATATCAATATGTAATGGTAGATACCACTACATATTGATATGTCACAGATATATTTTAATATTCTACTTACCTGTGTGTTTTCTTTTCCCTTTTTCTCTTGTATCTCTTTGACTTTTTCCTCCAAATTAGATTTAGCCCAATTTTTAACCTCAGAACGCGGAACTTCAACATCATGGGACTTGAAGAATGTACAAGAAAACACATAGTGGTATACAAGAATGTACTGTTACATATCAATATGTAATGGTAGATACCACTACATATTGATATGTCACAGATATATATTAATATGCTACTTACCTGTGTGTTTTCTTTTCCCTTTTTCTCTTGCATCTCTTTGACTTTTTCCTCCAAATTAGATTTAGCCCAATTTTTAACCTCAGAACGCGGAACTTCAACATCATGGAACTTCAATACTGAAGTTGTTGACAATTCAACCTCAGAGGTGGCATTAACATGAGTTTGATCTTTCGGTGTTGACAAACCAACTTCAGGAATGTTGACATTAGCATCTGTTTGATCTTCCGGAGAACCTTGCATTTCGTTCTCAACTATTTGGTCCACATTCAACTCTTCATTGGGGTTTCTTGGAGTAGGTGTACATCCCAAGCTAACATAATCTTCCTGGCTGGCTTCTCTCTGCAAAGGGAAAGCTTTCCGGTAAATATCATGCAACATGAACTCAAGCTTTGAAGCGTCAACCGGTTCGCCCTCTTGCTGCATTGTGTTGAATTCACTCCATTTGGAAGATATTGCATTCCTCAAATCATCGTATTTAATCTTCCAATCTTCTCCCCCCAATACTGAGTCCTCTTCTTCTTTCTCTTCTTCCTTCTCTTCTTCCTCTTCTTCTTTCTCTTCTTCCGATTCGGAATTCTCATCTAAACAAAAAGCATCATCATTTGCTTCCTGTTGAATCCTTCTTGAAATACGATTAAGGATTTGTCTTTCTTCGTGTGTTATCTCATCTTTGAAATCAACATGGAACTGGTACAAATCAAATAAATGTAAAAAAGCAACTACATATTAGATATTACCAAAAAAAAAAACATGTCGTAGTTCTTTCTCTATTAGATACACAGGGAGAACTACATATTGATATGCTAATAACTACATATCAATATGTATCACCACAAATTGATATGCTAATAACTAATACATATTGATATGCTAATATTTAGTAGCATATTGATATGCTAATAACTGCTACATATTGATATTCTAATAATTACATATCAATATGTCGAACTACGTGTACTTATCAATATATATTTTTATTATGACAAAATATGTACGGAAAGTTTACCTGATACTCAGAAAGATCAATATCCTTTAGGAACTCAGCACATATCTTTGTATGATTCCACCTAGCCACTCTTGGCACATACATTCCTGCGGGTTCTGTCATTATATCCTCGGGCGCCACCAAATGGGTATGCTCCGCAAACCATGGCTGCAAAATATTTATATGCAGTATTAGATATACTATCAAAATGTAGAAAACACATAAAACAAAAACATTTTGAAGTAGAATAAACAAATAAATAGATTCTTACCAACAAATAAATAGCACAACCATTTGTGCGTTCTACGGATTCCACGTTTTCATTCAGCTCTTTCTCTAAATGAGAATGGTTGAGGTCAGGCCATGAAATATTCTTAGCCTTCTCAAGATCAAGAACGAAACCAATATATTTTTCAGTCAAAGCGTTTACATCACTTGTAGCGAAAAATAATGAAGTGCACATATACAAGCAGATAAGCCTAACAAGATCTTCGGCATCTTCCTCGTCTTCTTCAGAATCTTCATTTGATTGATCACCCACGCTTTGCAGAGACTCTTCATCAGACTTCTTCTTTTTCAGATTAATTGGTGTTCGTTTAAGGATATTCAAGATTGCCTTCACAATCATTGGTCTAGTCACTTTATCACCAGCTTTCATATCAGTAGGAAAAGTCCTTTTGAAAAATTCTGTTTCACGCCATCCACTTTTTTTATTGACTTGTGTAAGCCTATAATCAAGATATTTCCTATTTGGAATTCTCGGCATCCCATAAATAAGTGCCATTTCTTCTGGTGTGGATACTAGCTCATTCGGTTGGCCATGCCTTTTAAAGACAAATCTAAGCTTGTTTGGATCTTGACCCCTAACGTAACAGCGTAACATTTTCGTCATTGCATCTTCAATCTTCAACCAATGTTCCAACTCAAATCTTGTGTACCAGAACATTAGGAACAGGTTACCGAATGATGCTTCATAAATCATCTTCAGCTGCAACTCACTCAACTCAAGGTTTTCAGTGGACTTCGCAATAGCCTTCTTAGTGGTCCTAATAGTCTTCGCAAGCCCCCACAAGCCCCTGAAACCACCACGGTATAAACTTCGTGGTTTTCCAGCTCCTTTCTTACGCTTATTAGCACCTACACAATAACAAGAACCAAAAACTAATACAGTACATATCAATATGGTATATCAAATATGTAGTTACATCATCAATATGTAGTTGTAATATCTACCAAGTCTTGAAACTACATATTATTAACAGTACATACGAGAATATAAGTATCTACCTCTACATATTGATATGTAATATGTTATGAGAATATAAGTATTTACCTCTACATGTTGATATATAATAGTAGATACTACTACGTATTATTTTAACTACATATCGATTTGTAATAGTACGTATGGCATATGTATCTGCTTTGATACAGTAAAAATGTAAAAACACTTAATACCAAAAACAAGCACAACAATGCATCATTACATACTCATAAACATATGTTATTAAGGATACATATTATTCATACGCTTTGTTCTTATATGTAGTTGTACTACATACCTTCTACATTTGCTTTCCCCCCTTTTTTTTTTGGTGAATGAGTAGCAGCTCTCAAGGCAACTGCTTTCTTCCCCTACACCATATCAAATATGTAGTTAATGTATCTACCATGAACATGAAACAACTACATATCAAATACCACAACATACTGGTAATTTTATAACTACATACTGATAACTACATATGAACCACAATTTACGGGGGTCGAGGGGGCAACGCCCCCTCTTTATTAAGAATTATCTTCAGTTTTAACATTACAAACCTTCTTTCAGGAGCGCTTTTGCTTTCCCCCTTTTTTCTTTTCCCTTTCCTTTTGGAGAAGGAGTAGCAGCTCTCAGGACAAGTGCTTTGTCCCCCTTTGCTGGTGGTGAAGGAGTAACAGCCGTTGCCGCTGTTTTTCCTTTTGCTTTAGTAGTTGCCGCTGCTGTTTTTCTTTTGCTTTTTTCTTCAGGAGCAGCAGCTGCTTTCTTTCCTTTGGTTTTTGCTGTTTTTGTAAACCAAAAGTTTTGTACACATTACATATTACAGGCAGATAATAATATGTAGCACACATATCAATTTGAGATGCTATCATTACATATCAATAACTACAAATTGCAGACAACATATTGATATGTAGTACAGATATAAAACATATGAATCACACACTGCATGTCAATATGTTGTGTCAAATTACATACACAACAGATGAAAAACATGTAAAACATATGACTCACAGAGATGTTGTGTTTCTATTGAACAAAAAACATATGAATCACACATTGCATGTCAATATGTTGTCTCAAGTTACATATACAACATATGAAAACATGTATACCAGACACTACATACAAATATTTAGTGATTCCATTGAGCATAGAAACACACACTGCATGTCAATATGTAAGAGTAAATTGCATATACAACAGTTGAAAACATGTAAAACAAACACTACATACAGAGATGTAGTGATTCTATTGAGCATATGTAGGATATTAGTTGAACATCACTACATATCTACAGTTTTTCATCAGCATTACATATTGATATGTATTGCATGTCAATATGAAATTCAACAACAGTTTTCTAAGTATTGCATGTCAATATGAAGTACAAAATTAGGCTTTACTTTCTTCTGATTTTTGCTTACCTTCTACCTGAGGAACATTTGTTCGTGACGGAGTACCAACTTTACTCATACTCCTTGTTGTCGGAGATTTAGCAGCAGAGGAGGATTGTGTTAGTGAATCATCAACATTTTTTCTTCTTCTTTTTACCTGGGTTTCTTCTACAATTTCTTCTGTAATTGTACGCTTGATAGTTCTAACCATTTTTTCTTTTCAATTGAATGAATAAAAATTAGGTTAGGAACTGATGATTTATGTAATTGATTAGGTCAGGAATTGATGATTTTTCTGTAATTAATGATTTCCGAAATCGTTTTTCAGATGAGTTTGATTGAGAAGAAGGAAGAGATAGAAGTGATTGGTCAAGAAGAAATTGGATGTCTAAAGGAGCGGTTCTGTAACTAAAGAAACAAGAGAGAGAGAATCAAAAATGAAACTGAAAATTACTTTTAACGTGTCTATGGGTAGATAGGTAATTTTAGGCAGGTTTAAACTTTATTGGACCAACCGATAAATGTGTTATCCCTCTGGACTAGCCAGTAACACGGGTCGGAATTACTGGGCTAAATAAGAAATGTCTCTTAACGATTCGTATTAATGTCCAAAGGAAGAAAAAACTGAAGAAGAAAAAATGTTATGGTACTGTATCTGTAGTTCTGTACAAGAATACTTTGCTTCAAGGCTTAATGTGCTTACTAGTACTAATTTACCCTTGATAGTATACTTTATTAACGAAGTACCCTTATAGAGTACATGAATGAAAATGTGACTCATGCGAGATTGCGAGGACTTGGACTTGTTGTTGATGGTGAGATAGCAGCTGCGTGCATTCCACGATGTGGAATGGAACTGTACGACAGTTGGGTAATATTCTTTTGTACTCCTATTTTCAATCATTTTTAATATCTAGGTTGGTAAAGTGGGCAAAGCATTCCTACTACTATTAGTCTGCTACTACAAAATAAATAAATAATTTTTTTTTATAGAAAAACTTAAGGCATAATTACCTTAAGAAACCATTACAACTCTAACAACATTATAAGGATCATTACAGAGATTGTGTATGCAACAGAAATTACAAGGATAATATGAGCAACAACACTTACAGATTTGATGTAAGAAACTTGAGCAGACTTTAATAGGGACACTAACAACTCTAAAGACATAACAAAGAGAGTCACCCAATAATACAACTAATTGAATCCTTTCCTTGTGAAGTTTAGATGGTATTATTTGGAAAAACTAATTTTTTCCAAATCAATTAACAATCTTGCATAGGGAAAAATTGTTAGATCCAAAAGATCCATCCATCTCTCAGGGTTTTGGGTGTGTGGATATGAACAACCACACATAACACTCCTTTCCTGGTCACGAACAGGAGAGGAAGGATCATATAATGATCCACTTTTTTGTAACAGAGTAACTGAAAGGAACCCAATACAGGGGTATTGATTAGTGATAGAATCTTGCTACTTCGTCTCTTTGATCCGGATGCTATGTTGATTGATCTGAGAGTTGAGTATGTGATTGTTGCTGCTGTTTCTATGATTTTTCTTGTTGATTCTGTGATTGTTGTTGTTGTTGTAGTTGAAACTCTTGTGATTGCTGCTGCTACTTTTGAAACAAGTGAGTCTATTGCTGCCATTGATCCTGATTTAAGAGATGCTGAAAAAGTATTGAAAACATAAATTTTCCTCCACAAAGAGAGAAAACCCATCAATCCTAATAATTGAATCTACAAAAACCAGAGAAGGACTACACTACACCGATCTAAAACTTAAAGGGGTGAAAATCCAACTAGATTTCTCAAAGAAATCAATCAGATTTAAACCAAAAACTACCCTAAAAAGATGAAATCAAAGCAGTAAAAGATGGAGAGGCAAAGGAATAAGATGGTTTGAGCTTCTCTTGCTCAGATCCGCTCCGAAGGAGCAAGAGAAGACTCAAACGGCGCTAGGGTTTCGTTGGGTATTCAGAGAAGATAGAAGTTTTTTCTGGAGAGAGAAGTTTTTTCTTTCAGACCCAAGAGTTGGTTTACAGATAAAATAAATAAATACAAAAGATGTGTTATAGTACGAGATATTAGTGCAACAGACGGCCAATGACCAAGTGGTCTGGTGATTGGTATGCTCCCTCCCACTGTGAAGGTAGGGGTTCGAACCCTGTAATTGCTGAAATCCACTCCAATTTAAGGAGTTTGGATGTAGTCTAAAGACAACTAGTCTAGGGCATCCAAAAAAAAAACGGACGTGCATTGTGCATTTGCAATATGGTATCGCCACAATGCACTTGCAATATCGTATTTCCATTCGCTACAGATTCATCGGAGTTCTAGATTGGAGGTCAGAGTTGGGTTCCTTCATTTCTTCTTCTCTTGTTCCGAGCATCTTTAAATCGATGTTGTAGGTTTTTTTCTTTAGGTAGAAAACGATAGCAAATTTCACCCAAGCCCCCGCCTCTTCTTTTTGGGATGAAAACTTGATGGGTGTTGAGATGATGGATTTTTGTTGAGAGTGAGAAGGGATGGATTTTTGGTGGTGGCTCGGTTTTTGTATGAGTTTGGTGGTGGACCATGAGAGAATCTTAGATCTAGATGTGACCTTCTCAAGACTAAAAAAAGGAGTAATTTTTGAAATATTTTGCTTTGAGAATCCTAGACCAAATCTAATTAGGAGTTGAATCATTCTCCTTGCTTTTCGTTGAACTTGATATCATTCAAATCTCATGCCTTTAAAATTAGTTGGTTTACTAGATTTTAATTATGAATCTCTAAGCTATTTTTATGACCTTACCATAAAGTTCTGTCGAGGCTATCCATCTCAGTGTGGTGAATTTAGAGTCTCGGTAGTGGCCAAGACAATTTTATCTCGGGGAGATTTTTGGTGCTCAGAGTCTTTATTTTCCATTTTTTATATTCGTAATACATGCCAAGCAGTTTGTATAGATATAAATAATCAACATTAAATTTTAAGAAAAAAATAAAATCAATTTTTCTAGGATTGAATTTGATTCTTATAACTAACATAGTAACATATATTAACCTTGTCTATGCGAAATCTTGGTGGAATCTCAGCCATCTCGGCCAGGGACCGAGACCGAGAATCTCGGTCATCTCGGCCAAAGTTGACTACACTGGCCTATACATATTCAATTGATTCAGAATTTGTTGATAAAACTATTGATTTTCCAATATTAACCAACTCCACTATGTGGAACAAATATATAATAGAATCAAGTGTTGGTTGTTGTTTTTGAAGACTTTAATATTTTGATCTTGGTGTGATCATTTGCTCGACTTGATTGTATAGGAAAAACAAGTAGCTTATCTTTTATAAACCTAAAACTTGTAGACCTTACAAGTGGGTTTGCTTCATTAAACATAAATCTTGTTGAATGAGTGGTTTGTGATTTATCACAAATATAAAGCTTGTAATCGAGTGGATTACTTTATAATCGTAAATCTTGATTTATCTTGATCAGGGAGTTTCGAATCTTATACATATATTAGTATCTTAGATCTAAATGGAAGATCCTTAACTCTGAACTTAATCATATTAACTTAACCGTAAATTCCAAAGAGAAGAAGAAGATCTCAGAGATAGAGATACTTCTTCCGTTCGAATTACAACATAATTTTTGAGATTTTTCTTTACTTCTTTTTAAGGTTGAAGATTCGCTGAGTAATTAAGTTTAGGGCTTTTGGGAATTAACGATTCATATTAATATCCAAAGGGAGAAAAAACTGAAGAAGAAACAATGTTATGGTACTGTATCTGTACAAGAATACTTTGCTTCAAGGCTTAATGTGGTATTAAAATACTCACTAGTACTAATTTACTCTTGATGGTGTACTTTATTGACGAAAATATCCTCATGCAATACATGAATGAAAATGCTACTCATGCGAGATTGCGAGGACTTGGACTTGTTGTTGATGGTGAGACAACAGTTGCGTGCATTGCACGATTTTGAATGAAACTGTACGGGAGTTGGGTAATATTATTTTGTACTCATTTTTTGAACCATTTTTAATATTCTAGGTTGGTAAAGTGCGCAAAACATTCGTACTAGTACTAGTCTATTACTACAAAATAAATAAAAAGGATGTGTTATAGCACGAGATATTAGTGCAACCGACGTGCATTGTGCATTTGCAATATGGTATCGCCACAATGCACTTGCAATATGATTGGAGGTCAGAGCTGAGTTCCTTCATTTCTTCCAAGACTGCTAATGGGGGATACCGTTTTACTTGGGGGTGTACCAATATGCATAGGACAAAAAAGTGTTTTGTTTTGGATTGGTACACCCCCAAGCAAAATGATACCCCCATTAACAACCTTGATTTCTTCTTCTCTTGTTTCGAGCATCTTTAGATCCATGGTGTAGGTTATTTTCTTTAGGTTGATAATGATAGCAAATTGCACCCAAGCCCCCGCCTCTTCTTTTGGGATGAAAACTTGATGGGTGTTGAGATGATGGATTTTTGTTGAGAGTGAAAAGGGATGGATTTTTGGTGGTGGATTGGCTTTTGTATGAGTTTGATGGTGGACAATGAGAGAATCTTAGATCTAGATGTGACCTTCTCAAGACTAAAAAAAGGAATAATTTTTGAAATATTTTGCTTTGAGAATCCTAGGCCAAAGCTAATTAGGAGTTGAATCATTCTCCATGCTTTTTGGTTGAACTTGATATCATTCAAATCTCATGCCTTTAAAATTAGTTAATTTACAAGATTTTAATTATGAATTTATAAGCTAATTTTATGCCCTTACCGGTAAAGTTCGGTCGAGGCTATCCATCTCAGTGTAGTGAATTTAGAGTCTTGGTACTGGCCGAGGCAATTTAATCTCGGGGAAATTTTCGGTGCTCAGAGTTTTTATTTTCATTTTTTATGTTCGTAATACATGCCAATCACTTTGTATAAATTAAATAATCAACATTAAATTTTAAGAAAATAAAATAAAATTGATTTTTCTAGGATTGAATTTGATTCTTATAACCAACATACATTAAGCTCGTCTATGCGAAATCTTGGTGGAATCTCAGCCATCTCGGCCAGGGACTGAGACCGAGAATGTCGGTCGTCTTGGCCATGGATCGAGACCGAGAATCTCGGTCATCTCGGCCAAAGTTGACTACACTGGATCGGCCTATACATATTCAAATGATTCAGACTTTGTTGATAAAACTATTGATTTGCCAATATTAATCAACTCAATTATGTGGAACAAATATATAATGGAATCAAGTGTTGGTTGTTGGTTTTGAAGACTTTAATATTTTGATCTTGGTGTGATCATTTGCTCGACTTGATTGTATAGGAAAAACAAGTAGCTTATCTTTGATAAACATAAAACTTGTGGATCTGACAAGTGGGTTTGCTTCATTAAACATAAATCTTGTTGAATGAGTGGTTTGTGATTTATCACAAATATAAAGCTTGTAATCGAGTGGATTACTTTATAATTGTAAATCTTGATCAGGGAGTTTCGAATCTTATATATCTTAGATCTAAACGGAAGATCCTTAACTCTGAACTTAATCATATCAACTTTGATTTGTAACTTGGTAGTCGTATAAAAGGTTTATCCTTTGACTGTTTGATACACATCCTAAAGGAGTTTTAGTTGGACTAATTGAGAGGTTGGTAGTGATAGTATTCACGACAGGTTGTGAAGTGACTCTTTGCTAAGGGATTCAAGTGTCTTGTCCAAATTGGTTGCAGGCGCAGTGATACTAAGTAACTAGCGGTTGTTTGTTCACTCTAAACCACATGAGGTTGCGGGTAGGCATTTGTGTAGTGGCTTAATTACGAGAGTATTTAAAACTCAATTAGGTCTCAGGGTTTTTCTCGTTAACAAAATCTTATGCGACTATGTTATTAGATTACTTTCGCGTTATAATTGTTTTTATAGTTGAAATAATTAACACTTTAACATTCATAACCATGATTGATTCCATAATCATTTTCTAGTTGAACTTAGATTATTGTCAAGGTCATCTTGTCTAATTAATCTTTAGTGATTTTAAAGGATCAGACAAGGTGTGTTTATATAGGTTAAAAACAAAAGAATTGGTGGTGTATTCGGCACCTCGTCTTTCAGGTTCCATAGTAAAATATGAATGTTTAGTCTCAAGTATATTATATTGTACAAATGCACCTAGAAAGATCACATATATGCATTTGCTCTGAAAATACAAAATGTACCTAGAAAATAATAATGTTCATTAAATTTTCATTCACCTTATATTACATATAGTTAAATACAGCTTTAGATATGTATTCTTCTTCATATCAGACTTTGATGAGTGCGATTTCGTGCACCTCATTTTAATCGGTATGCACATTTCGTACTTACCTATTGGTAAGCATTAGAGACTGATATTTCGTTAATTGAAATGGATTTCTTTTTGTAAAAGTTGACTAACAATTACGAGTCCAATTTTGTGCGCACTCCTTTAAAGAATGTGAACGGAACAAACCAATCATATTGGTTGTTCGAAACAGAACGTTAACTATTTAATAAAATTAGGTCTTTTTTTATTTAATATAAATTTCCTAAAATACCCTCATCTTCTTCACTAATAGTTCATTGGAGATTTCTTCAGTTGTTTCTCCTGGTATATCACTTGCAATAACGGAACAAGATACTCAAATTCCACAACTCAATTTAATTTACCAACAACACGTCGTATATCATTATAATTCGATGTTTTTGTCAAATACAAATACAAACACAAATAATCACTAGATTGTACCAATTAATATTTAACCAAATACAAATCATAGAGATAACATGTTGAGTTAAAAAATTTGGAAATAAAATCATACCTATAATATGTTCAGTAGAGGGATTGATAATAGGATGTGCAATGGTTCTCTATATTCACCTTTGATGAATAGTTGACGGCTAGGAATTGAAGAAGGTAAAGAAGAGATCGCCATTATTGATTGGCCAGATCAAACTAAACCCAAATCAGTTCCGAACCAAACATCAAATTGTTAGAGCACTGCTCGGTTGAACCCACTAGCGTTGGTATGCAAGTTAGTTGTCAATTTTAGTTTCCAAAATGCATTCTTGATTTAGCATACTAAAGATAGTTTCAGACTAGATTAGGTATAAGAAGTTGAATCGAAGCTATCCTTAAAGGATGAAGATTGAAGATTGAAGACTACAAGAAAACATCAACAAGTACTTCATAAACAAAGGCATGTGATTGATTTCAGTTGTATTCTTGTTCAATTCTACCTTTCTAATCTTTCAAGATATATGCTCACTCTATGAAACAATTCCGATGACGGTGAATGCACATTTATGTATATATACTTGAGGTTATTTGATTCATGAACTTGGAGACAATAACATTTATTCTTATAAAGAATCTCATGTTATCGTGGATGAGCTTACGAATCCAACGAGCCAAGAATCACTCAATTCCGAGTTATAACGATGAAGTTATGAGTGATTTACTAAAGTTCGCTAGTAGGAAACAATTCATGGGATGTCTGTAACAGTTCGCGGACTTGGGCCCAATTACGTGAGTAAAAGGCATTTTTGGTCAAATTGGTGATGTTTCCTTATCTAGGTAAGATGGCTATTGGTCCAAACATTTTTGATTACCATATTAAAGTGTTTGTGATTCCTGCCTAAGTTAAAATGTGATTTATTCACATAAATACAATTTTTGCTAATTAGTTATTTATTTAATCATTTTGGCAAGAGTTGTAACTTAGGAAAGACTCCCATATTTAGGAGAGTCTTGACAAAGGAAAATAGTCAAAACCCTAGCTTTGTTTTCAAGCTACCCTATTCTCTATAAATAGAGGGTTCGTGAGTTTACACAGTTTTCATCCCTTTGGAAAATTGGCGTAAGCTTTGCAAGTTGTTTTCCACTTCTTCCGTTCTTCGTGAACGAGAGTGAGATAAAAGTCTTTGTATTAGGGATCACAAAGCCAAGTTGGATTTAATCTTCGTGATTGATCATACAACTTGTAATCTAGGTTTTTCACCTCTTGTCTATTCTAAGGTTTTCTCTTCTGATATAAAACCATTCAAGAGTTGTTGATCATAAACCCTAGGTTTTGATAGATTTCAGTTTCCTATCGTATACCAATACTTGTTAATCGAAATCGGAGACTAGAAAGAAAAACTTCTATTGAGGCATCTCGTAAAAATCCTTGAGAAGTTTTAAACAAGATATCTCTAGATTTATTCTAGTTGTTCTTGTTGTAGAATTATTAGGGTTTTCTTAACTTGGAAATTGATCTTTGGAATCGCACAAGTTCACTTACGAAAATCAGGTTCACGGACTCCTTGTGTGTACGCATACTGATTGTAAGATAAAACCCTAATCTACAAGTTTTTTTTGATATTACTTTTACCTAGTAATTGTTTTTATCAAAACAAACAAAAGATTTCCAAAACCTTGATTCACATCTAAAGGGAAATCAAACTGGTGTTTTGTGCAAACAAAATATCAAATCGTATCAATCGTGTTGGTGTATCTTCTAAAGAGAACCTTGGGTTCTGCTAGAAGATTTGCGTGGAGAATTTCTAAAGAGAATCGGTATTCTGTTAGGAGTTCTACAAGTGCTGAAGAAGGTATTACATCTAGTCTGAAAAGGTAGTAGGAAATTGGTGTAACACCTTATAATCAGTGTGTGTTTATTCTGGACTAGGTCCCGGGGTTTTTCTGCATTTTCGGTTTCCTCGTTAACAAAATTCTGGTGTCTGTGTTATTTATTTTTGTTAGAGCATAGCTCGGTCGACCTCGCATGCGTTGCTATCTCAAGCATGTTTGTCAATGTTAGTGATCAAAACTATGAGTCTTGATTTCTAGTCTACATAGCTAAGTCTCGGACTAGGATAGAAAAGTGTAGTTGAGCTCAAGGACTTCATAGCGATTCATCATACAACGAAGAAGATCTACTGAAGGAACCGTGGAACTTCATCAACAAAAAGGTATGTGGAGACTTGAACTTATCTATCACTCAAAAGTCTATCTCTTCTATCTCCTACTTCTTATGAGAAAAAAGTCGTATGCTATATAGACTGGATCATACACATTTGATATTTCGAGCCGAGTATATCTCTCCTATCTATATCTCGAAATCATGTGTTGGTAAAGCGTTTCGCTTTGATCGGGTTTATCTTCACCTAGTGACGCAAGTCATAATGTTTCAATCACTTTGAAAATCGCTTCGACGAGAAATAGTGTAACAACTATATAACGTCCTCTAAGAATATTTCAATGGTTGGAATGAGAGTTTAGGTCTATATAACCAATGATGGATATAAGCATTGTGTGGAAACACATATGTGCATAAGTCCTATTCCTTAATCCGAAGTTTGTGAACTTTATTGATTGAGAGAAACCGAAGGAATTGGCTTTGCCAAGTCCGCGAACTGGCGGAAGTTCTCTTGCCGAGAATTTCTGTTGGGATTTTCCAAAAAATCGTTCACGTGTTTAGTCCGCGAACCTAGTCCGCGAACTGGCGGAAGTCTCCTTGCCGAGATTTTCTGCCGAGTTTGGAAAACTCTGCCGGTTGTCTTAAGTCCGCGAACTTGTTTGCGTACTTGAGTGGGTTATGATCTAAAGATGTGCTCTGAACATGAAACTTAAATTACTAAGGAATGCAGTATGCAAACCGTGGCTATAAAGTTCATAATCCGATTCAATCGAATCGAATCATTTTTGTTTTAATTGTGTCTTGTGTAGTTACATAAGATCTCATAGCAATTGAACAACTCTCTAACTAGTTCATTTGAGTCAATTGAACTAGTTATGGTGAAGAAGAACAAGGTTAATATGAAATGCTCATATGGTTGACCTTTTGGGTTACTATGTTGAACCAACATACACGTACACGTTTGGGCACGATTTTCACAAAACCAGTAAACGCATATCTCAAGTGTGTGTGACAAGCTAAGTTTTCGATCTAACGGTTGAGAAATATTAGCTTGAATCTAATCAGGTTTTCATCTGACGGTGAATATTGATTGCTTTGTAACTAAGGCAAAACCCTGATTTGAAGACTATATATAGGAGACATCTAGCATTGGGCAAAACCAATCCCCACACGTCTGTGTATTACTAGTGCGCTCGCTAGAGTCGATTCTCCTCTAACCTTTGGTTTTCTTCTCTAAAACCAGGTTAACGACTTAAAGACTTCATTGGGATTGTGAAGCCAGACCGATACTACTTTTATCGTAGTTGTGTGATCTGATCTTGCATCTTCTATCGTACGAGTACAATCTTTGATTGGCTTGAGATCGTGAGAGTTCTCCGATAGGCAAGATAAAGAAGTCACAAACATCTTCGTCTCACTATTTGTTGATTCCTAGACGTCCTCTTGTGTATTCAAGTAAGACTGCTGAGAGGTGATTGTTTAATCTAGGATGTTCTTTGGGAATATAAGACCGGATTATCAATTGGTTCATGTTCACCTTGATTTCATATCTTAAGACGGAACAAAAACCTAGGGTTTTTCTGTCTCCTGTGGGAGACAGATTTATCCTTTGATAGACTTTTCTGTGTGAGACAGATTTGTTTATTATCAAGTCTGCGATTTTAGGTTGCAGCAACTCTTGGTTGTGGGCGAGATCAGCTAAGGGAATCAAGTGCGCAGTATCCTGCTGGGATCAGAGGCGTAGGAGTACAACTGTACCTTGAATTAGTGGGAGACTGATTGGGGTTCAACTATATTCCAGTCCGAAGTTAGCTTGGAGTAGGCTAGTGTATGTAGCGGCTTAATACAATGTGTATTCAATCTGGACTAGGTCCCGGGGTTTTTCTGCATTTGCGGTTTCCTCGTTAACAAAATTTCTGGTGTCTGTGTTATTTCATTTTCCGCATTATATTGTTTAATTGAAATAATATAGGTTGTGTTAATCGATTAGAGATCCGACCTTGTGGTTGTTGATTTCATTGATTAACACTTGGACATTGGTCTTTGGTACCGTCCAAGTTATTCATTGTATTTGATAAAGACTCGCTATTGTTTTTAGCTTGAGTAAAAATCAAATCAAGAGAGAGATATTAACTCCTTGAGATACTTTTATCTAGATTGAGTCTGACTGTCTAGTTGATTCTCTAACAAAGTATTTCGGAGTTATTCCATACATATTGCTAAGGGAAATATTGGGTGGTGTTGTTAGACCCCCGCTTTTTCACTTTTCTGCATTATATTTTATTTATATAATAGAAATATCACAGGTTGTACGTTAAGATCAATCAGTTCTTGTATCCGACCTTAGGGTTGTTGAGTGAATTGATTGACACTTGTAGGATCAGAATCTCGCAACGATAATGTCTCAGCGAAATTATCAACAACACAACACAACAGCGTCGCAGAACAATTTCAGAAATGATACGATAAACGACGTCAGCTAGAATCACGAGAAAGATGTGATAGTCCTGCGAAAATTAGAGAGTTTGCGAGATTAAGATTTGTAAGGTTGCGAGAATATCGCAGAACATACCTGAAAATAAAGGACATATTAGCTGTCATCCACTATGTATTTCTCTATAAATAGTCGTTCAAGTTGTAAAGAAAAGGAGGGATCTTTTTTTAGTAAGAAACAAGTAAATAGGAGAGAGAAAGTCTAGAGCAGAGGTCATTCTTGATCCCTTTATCCTTTCTTGTAAGAATATTCAAAGATTGATCAATAAAATTAAGAGTGTAAATCTAAAAATGAGTTGAGTAATCATGAAATCATATGAGGGGTGTAGTGTAGGATTTCCTGCAACTACATAATGGCGCTAGAAACAGGGAAAATTGAAGATTATTCTAGAAAAAATTGAAGATTAATATTGAGATTTGTGAAGATTTAGAGTGATTGATTAAGAATTTTACATAATTTCTTGCAATATTGTTAACATTGAAGAAATGGCTAGAAGAAGAAATACATCCGAACAACCGACTACTGTTAGAAGAAGCAAGAGAATTGCTGGGAGAGAAAGAAGTGAAATAGGAGAATCTACTAGAATGAGAAGTAATAGAGAAAATCAAATTCAACCACCAATTCAACAAACACTAGTACAAAGGAGGAATACATATTATGATAGGGTGAGTATGCATACTTGGCAATCAAATTCGGCAGAAGAAGTAGAAGAAGAGCAACAAACCAGAAACCATAGACATGTAGAGAGGAATCAAGAAGCAGATGAAGGAATAATTCATGGAGATGAGTAAATTGGAGCGTTAGAAACGTTGAGACGAAGAATACATGAAGAAAGAAGAGCTGAGGCAGAAGAACGTGCAAATCTAACAAGGCAAAATCACGAATTGAGGATGGAAAATATGAGACTACAGAGTAGAAGATCGAGAAGTATTATAAAATCATATTCAAGATCGACTAGATGAGAAATGAGGCGAAACTCACCCACAATCAATGCTGGAAACAATATTCAAGAAGAAATATCAAGTCCTAATGAAGAATACCGCGAAAATAGAGAAAGAGCTGATGATCGTTACGTTCCGCAAAATGAAACTTTTGATGATGGGCAAAATGGTGGAATTCAAGAGAACAGACAACGTCAGGGACGAAATGACCAAGATGGTGAAGGAAATCGAGAGGAAGGAAGAAGAATTTTACATGAAAGAGAAACTCAAAGAAATCAACAGACGATTGAAGAAGAAATTGAAAGATATTATGTTGAACAAGCACGTTTAATTTGCGAACGTGAAAGATTGAGAGCGAAAATGGAAGAACAAGAGCTTCAGGAGACAATTCGCCAGAACAATCACGACAATCGAGAAAGAAGGCGTACGCAAAACCGGAATAACGATAATATCAATGAAGAATACGATAGAATAAAGAGGATGGCTGAAAGGCAGCGAATGGAATTAATAAGAAATGAAAAAAATTATGAAGGGGAAAATGAGAGACATAATCATTTGCGAATTCAAGATAGAGATGAAGAAGAAACTCGCAGAAGAAGACGAGATGAAAATAATGAAGAAGAAATGCAAAATTTCGCGAGAGAAGAAAGACATGAACGCAGAAGAAGAGAGGCGAAATTAAAAAGACCAATGGAGCAAAATACAGGTGTAAATAAACAAATCTTGAAAGAATTAGAAGAAATGAGAGGAATGCTAAATAATAGAGGAGAAGTAGGCAGAAGACAATTGGATGAAGCTATAGAAGAAGCTGCCAAAACTCCATTTACAAGGGAAGTACAATTAAGAGGAATACCACCGAAATGCAATTTACCCGCATTAACCAGCATTTTTGATGGAACAACTTGTGCAATTCAACACATTAAAGCCTATCTGAGGTGCATGTTGCAATGGGAAAATCATGATGTTGTATTATGCAAGTATTTCGCATCCAGCTTAACAGGGGAGGCGTTAAAATGGTTCGAAGGTCTACCAAAGAATACAATAACATCCTTTAATCATTTGCAGACTACATTCCTAGGGGCATATATAAGTAATAATTCTTCGCGACCTGGTATAGAAGACGTGCTTGGATTAAAACAGAGGATTGGCGAAAGTTTGAAGCACCTGACTAAAATATGGAGAACTATGTGTAGCGAAATGGCTGGCCGTGTAGATGAAAGATATCTTATATTATCATTTATCAATGCTATGTTTGCAACAAACCAATTGTATGTCCAAATTTTCAGAGTCAAGAATACGATCACAATGACTGAATTGCGAGAACTTCAAGAAGAATACATTTCTCTAGAGGAAAGGAAAAATGAAATGGAATCATATCCAGTTGCGAACACCAACTCACAAACAGCGAATGCAAGCTTATTACCCAAGCTAATAAACACAGTAGAGAATACTTCGCAAGTACAACATGAGAAGGTGACGGGTAACAATCAACAGAAACTAGTGGCTATGGGAAGCCGAGATCAAGAGGAGTATGAAAGAGAAAGAAATTTCTACAATCGTGGTGGAAATAACAAGATTCAAAGACTCGATCAACCACAAGAAACTTATGGAGGAAAAAGACAAAACTATAATAGAGGACAAGGAGGTCACAAGGTAGTATGGGAAGAAATCAAGATACCACCTCTAAATGCAAGTGTGAAGAAAATATGGGAAGCTATAATTTTAATGGAGAATATACCAACACCATGGAACATGGGAACGGAACCACTTTCAAACCACAGAAGTCATGAGTTTTGTTTTTATCATCATTTTCATGGACATACAACAAATGATTGCAGAAATGTAAAAATAATTATTCTAAGAATGATAGACCAAGGAAAACTAAACCACTTTTTGGCAGGGCACCCACAATCTCAACCATTGCCACCACCACCAGAGCATCACAAAGTAAAAACGATGAAAAAGAAGGAAACATTCTTCATAGAAGTTGGTGCAAAAGCAAAGAATCTATTTTGTCACTCTATCGTACATTCATATAAGAAAATCGAAGATTTTCATGACAATGTTTTGAGTAGAGTGTTCGCAAGAGATAACGGTGGAAGAGAAATTATGAATATTGCGAAAATCTCGCCACTAGAGGAATGGCAGAAACAGATCATTTGTTTTACCGCAGAAGAAATTCCCGAAGGTGAAGAAGTGCATGATAATCCATTGGTAGTAAAATTAGAAATTAATCCAAAACCGAAAGAAGATGAGGATGATGAAGCCAACGATTCATGGGCAATTAACAGAATTCTAGTCGATACTGGAAGCTCTGTGAATATCTTATTTTATCATACTTATAAAACTATGGGAGGAAGAGATGATGATCTTATACCATCAACGTATAAGATATATGGTTTTAATGGTACTGCGAACAAGCCTAAAGGAGAGGTTACTATGCGAATTCCATTGAAGGGAATATCTTCTGAAATCTTATTCTGTGTCGTTGACGTAGAATCACCCTACAATGCATTAATTAGTCGACCTTGGCTACATGGGATTTTAGGTGTAGCTTCAACTTTCCACCAGTGCATCAAATTCCCTCACCCTAGCGGTGTAGGAATCATACAGGGAGATTGGGTTGAAGGAAAGAGGTGTTACGAAACTGAGATAGAATCTTGTGAAGGAAGAGCAAACAAGAAGGAAAATTGGCGACACAAAATCAAAGATACACAGAGAAGTGAGAGGTTGATGGTGGATGCAATCGAAAGAAAAGAAGAAAAGATGTTGCAAAACTAATGCTAGCTCAGAATAAAAATGATGAACATACCACTACCAAGGAAGCAGTAGCAGAAAATAATAAAGAAGCAGAGGATGGCAAAGGTAATAAAAACAAGAAATGTATGAATGATTAAGTTGTTGCGACACTCTCGCAATAAGTAAAATTCTCAAAAATACATTTATTGAATGACAAAATTGATATTGCGAAATCCAAATACAATATGATGATGTGCGAGATTCCCGCAGAGATAATGAATTTTACAGAAGACTATCAGAGAAAAATGACAAAAGAGAAAGGGGCAAACCTTTATGGCGTACACCCTAGTTCGCGAATGCAATTTCGCAAGAGGCAAATGTAAGACCTAAAGTACGTCATATAAGGGGGTACCTGTTGCATGGCTCAGGGAAAGGTTACACCGCCACCGGAACCTGAGTCGTGGAGATTTGGGGTCAATCCCATCCGGGAGAGGCACCTTGGATTCTCGGCTTAAGCATATGACTTAGGTTGGGCGACTAAGGTAATAAGGACTCTCCCAAGGAGTGCAGATCTGATCAAGGCGCCGAGGTACACGGTTGAGTCAAGAGTGCCAGGGACATCTGAAGTGTACTTTGCCATTCTTGACAAGTCTTGGCTTATACTGCACTCGGCCTGAAGAAAATCCCACTTAGGGTGCAGTCTCGTAACCATAAGCCCTATAGGTAAAAGGGATAAGAGGCTGCGAAAACAACTGGTTGTTGTTAAGACTGGATGGGAGGAGCTAACCTTGTATGGTACAAGTACGCCTCCTTGAAGGGGAAATCAGCGGGGAGATAAAGGCGGCACCCTCCATTAGGGAGCTGATAAGTGTCTTAAGACGCAAATGTCATGAGGCTTTTTATTCGCAAGGGTATTAAGGCTTGTCATATTTGTGCAACAATCCTGAAGAGGCAATAACACAAAAGAAAAAGATAAGACGAGATCAATGGGTTTTCCCATGAAAGTGCGAAGACGTCCTGCGATTTCGTCGCAAGACGGCAATGTCATGGGGATTTATTTTCGCAAGAATATTTAGGCCTGTCATATTATCGCAACATTCCTGAAGAGTCTACAATACAAAATAAAAAGTTAAGGCAAGATCAATGGGTTTTTGCATGAAAGTGCAAGGACGTCCTGCGATTTTGTCGCAATAACAAGAGGTGGCATAATAAGACCTTTAATTAGGAAGGCAAAATAAGACCACACAGGAATGAGATTTTGAAAAGAATCAAAATTCACTTCGCATAAGATAGCGAAATTATGCATAATTAACTGCGAAATTGAGGCATAAAATAAGAAAAATTTATAAAACCTCTCATTTGGATACAAATAACAGAGGCAAGTATGGGATTGAATGAAATTAAAAAATGTTATTTGTCTCCATATGATAGATTTACTGAAAGATTCAAAAATTAATGATTATATTGATTAATTGTATTGCAAGGAAGAATTGTTTTAATGAATGCAGGTCAAAATGAAAGAAACACAAATATACAGAAATAAGGAATAAATGTACAAGTATTACAGAGAATCAAAGAAAGAAACAAAGACTACTTCTTAGTTGATGCGTCATTATCTTCATAAGACTTGTTCCCTTCTTCGTCTGCGTCAGAATCTTCATCACCATCAGAACCTTCATCACCGTCAGAGTCTTCATCATCAGCTTCGCTATCAGAAATAATCAGACTGGGAGTATTCTATGGGATCTCTTCCAAGATACAAGGATAATCAGAATGAGGGATGTTATGATCGTCACAAACCATTTGGATAGTTTGATTGCGAAAATGCATGGCATCGTTCTTAAAATTCCCAACAGTGATCTTGATTTGATTCTTTAATCTAGAATACTTGTCGTTGCGAGAAGAAAGATTCTTTGCGAGTTCCTCCTTTTCAGCTTCGAGTTCCTCAATCTTTTCACGATATCTACTTTCAGAATCTGCGAGCAAAAGACAATCAATTATTAACTTGATGAAAATTCATAAGAAGCAAAAGATTGGTAAAAAATAGCAGTTATTAACCATCTCTGTCAGAAATCATATCTCTAATCAAGGATGTATGCTCAACTTAGAGACTAACATTTACACATTAATCTTTTCTGGCATCATCTAAGATTTTCGCATCCCAAAAAAATTCATCCTCATTACTTATAAGAAGACGAGAACGAATTTGGTTTTCCCTTTCGCAGAGTTCGATGTTCTTGCGGCTAGCTTCATCTCGTTCAAGTTGAACTTCAAGAAGAGTCTCTTGGAATTTCGCCAAAGCCTTAGCACCTTGATCAGAGATGCGATCCTTATCATCTATGAGACCGCTAATTTTGGTTCTTAACTCATTGGTTTTCTCTTTAGAATCAAGAAAGAGACGCTTAAATCGGTTGGCTAAGCCTAAACTAGATCTATGGTCAATTTCTAAGAGGCGAAATTTAGATCTAAGCTCATTCAAAGAAAGAGATGAAATTCTATCATTTGAGAAACTATTCAAGGAATTATTAAGACGCTCAAGAAGGGTATCATTATCCAAGGCATTAGGAAATGAACGAAGAAGGGTAGCTTCATCAGAAAGACCATAAATGTCTGCAAAAAGGATCATTTAAATAAGATAAAACAACAGGATGAATGAAGGGAAAGGAGAAAAGTAACATACCATAAAGCTGATTATTAGCTTGTTGAAGACTAGAGATTTTGTTCTTATATGAATAAGAATCAATTTCTAGTTGTCTATTTTTCTCGCGAAGACATTTGACTTCAGCTTCCAATTCTTCATTCTTTGTGCGAAATTGAAGATTCTTCTTTTCAAGATTTTCGCGTCTCCTCTCTAGATCTAAGGCAATAGCAAAAGAAGCTTTTCCAGCCTGCGAGAAAATATAAAAAGTATTAATATAGAAAGAAATTTTGATCTATGACAATGACGAAGTAAAAGGATGAAAGTATACCAGACTATTAAGAGAATGCAAGAAGTCGGGAGTCACTGATCTAGAAACTCCACGAAGAGAACTATCACCATCCAATAAAGGGACATCGCAAATTGTAGCGAGAGCTTTACAGGTATTAGCGAATTGGCTATCTCCCATTCCTTGCAGAGAATCAGAAAAGAGGCCAGAGAGCTTAGCCATAGAAGATTCAGGTGGAAAATCTTCACTTGCGGCAAGGTCATCATTATCCTCATCATCCTTGTCACTTTCAGAATTTTCATGAGAAGGAATATTTGAAGGAGAAGAAGAACGTACTTTCCTTTTCTTTGAAGGAGGACCAGTTGATTTTTCCCTGCGAAGAGCACCTTTGCCTTTATTACCAGTCTTCGCAACATCGACAGGTTCTTCTATTTCAGCAATAATCTTCACACACAGATAGAAATAAGAAATGGAAGCAACAGTATACTGTTTAAAATCATAAGATAATATTTCTTACCTCATCTGTGTATGAGCGAAGAGCTGACAGAGTACTAGCTTTCCCAGTCCTGTTATAACTATCTTTCAGTTTTTGGATCTGCAGAATGTCGCAAGAGTTAGCGAACAAAATAATAAAGACAAATAGAGAAATATAAAGTGAGCTAAACGGGAAGAAACATACCTCTTTCTCCTTCTCGGGCCAAGAGAAAACCCAAGGTTGATTGATAGGTGTCTAAAACACCTAATTTTATACATAGTATTTATGCTTTCTTTGTTATTGTCGTGTAAATTATGTATCTTATGTGTGCGTTTGAGTTATTTAGGTACTTTGGAGTCATTCGAGCAAAAAGGTAGTGGAACTAGCTCAAATCTAGGATTTTTTCTCATTAACTTGAAGAGGACGAAAAGACAAAGTCACCGGTGAAAGAATGAGACCATTCCGACTTCATATGAAGAAGCTGCGAGCTTTTGAAGTATAGCATAGTTGCGGAATTTGTTAACTGAATTGAGTTGAACTGTCAGTCTCGCAGGACTGACCGTGGAAATGAAATCACTAAGGGGTTGTTACTTCTGTTGGTGGCCCTTATCCTGATGAGTGGGTGTCAATTATCCACCCATTCCCCTTATAACCCTAAATCGAGAAACACTCTCTTCTTAATCATTTGGTTTGTCTGAGAAAGAGAGGAAGGAGAGGCAGCAGTTCGGCTGCTGAATTTCATGGCGATAAAGCTGAAATCGAAATGGAGCAGTAAATCAATTGGACAATTAGGTGATGGAAGATTAAAAGTTGCTGCTAGTTCATGAACTGAAGAGAAGATTTTCATGGGGATGTGTTGATTGTGCTGATAATTAGGTTCTGAAATCAAGGGTTAATGGTTGATTCAATTGAATAATAATGGTGATAAGCAGATAGATTGTAGAAGGATTACAGGGATCAGTGGAGGAGATCTGAAGCTGAATTTGAGATGGTGGAATTATGAAACAGAGCTGAGAAGAAATGAAGATATGAAGCTGGGTCCATGTGAATGAGAAAGTAGATCTGGTGCTTATTTGTAATGGGTTCTTGAATTGGAGTTGCAGCTGCGGAAATGGGTTTGCTGGTGGATAAGGTGTTGGAGTTGAGTGGATTATGGGATTGAAGCCGAGAGAACTCAGGTGTAGATGGGGAAAAACGATTTGCTGGTTTTTAAGGAATTTAGGAGACGACCGTACGGAGGAGACTCCTCGAACCGAGCGAAATGTTAAACCTCACACAGATGCACCGCTGCAAAGGGGGTGCTTTAGATTCGAGAGATCAATCTGTAGTACTCCGTCCTAAATCAAGACAATGACCGTTCCAGAGTAAATTCGGTCACAAGAGAGGATCGGTTGATCTGTAGGAGGGAAGCTGGGAAATGTGTGGAATCAATGGTAATCAAAGATTGTGGTTGTGTGAATTTTGAATATGATAAGATCTGAATGATTGAAATTGCTCAATTGAGAGTAGTTTCTCAATTGATGAGTTGATGATCTCGTGTTGTCGATGAGACGTGAGATTGATGATACTGTTGATGATTCAATCATGATTCAAAGACTTATTTATATTGCTGGAATTGTAGACACCATGATTCCATGAAGTGTGACAGTTGATAGAATCAAGGAGTGGGGAAGTGGAGATCGTGTTTGAAACCAGTTGCTCAACGTGTGGAGACTTGGTCGATTTTCCACCCACTACCTCATGAATTCCTTCAACTGATTGCACGACTTGCTCACATTCCATCGTGTGTTTGAACACACGTGCCGTAGACCGCCAAACCAAAACCCTAAGTGATATCCCCCCAAGTGACACTATTGACGTCTCGTGGTTTGTTATTCAATTGATGACTTCGTGGTTTGATAGGATGACGAGTCCATGTAGACGTTGAGTTGAACATGATGTTCTGAAACTCATGAATTGAACATGTCATGAGACAGAGGTATAGTTCTTACGATGAAGTGAGCAAGTATTGCTCATTATATGGATCATTGAATATTGATTGTTGAACCAATATTAAGCAAATATTCCTCATCTGAGCAAGTGCTGCTCACGTGATGAATTGTTGAATGTTTGATCGTCTGAGCATGTGTTGCTCATCTGATGGATTATTGGCAGCGTACCAAAAATATTAATTAGAATATTGGTCGTTGAACCGAGCATAATTAATAAAATTAATGACCATGAGGTCGTCGTAAAATTATTAAGGTTGGAATCTGGAATGATGATCCTTGGATTCAGAAACCCTAATTTGATCAATTGATGATCAATTCATGGTTCGTCAGAATTTTAACCATGGGATGAAGGAGGGAGCGACTACATGGGACCGTGGATCAACCATGTAGTGTCCATATGCTCACGTGAGCAAATACGAAGAACTATTGAAGAGTTGATGATTTGTTGGTGAAAGAATGATTAAATGCTAGTTTAATCATTTATTCGAAAATGCTCGTCAGAGCCTTAGGTGAGAAAACCTAATTAATTATGATGAGGCGAGGGACCGATCATGGAGTCATGAAACCGGCCCTGGGTTGTCCCGTGACCGCCTGACGATCACTTCATGAAAATCCAAAGTGTTTGGGAGAGTTTTGGACCTAATACGAGCAATTGTGCAAATTAGGTCAAAACTGTGAAAGTTGATGGGACCGGCTTCCGTGAGCCAAAGAGCCAATCTTGGTCGGTCAAGATAGCGTGCTCGTGTCCCCAAGGCGTCCGCGTCTCAGTCCTGAGAATTTTGATATTTTCTGGCGTGCAATTGAGAATCCATTCGAGAAAATATGCCAAAATTAGGGTTTCGACGAAACTGAGGAAAACACCATGAGATGATGAAAAATAATTATAAAATAAGGAATGAGGAGGTGTGGGACCGCCGTGGTCAAGGCATGGTCGGCCGGTCGTGACCACGGTCCCGTGGTGCCTTTCCTTAATTTTATAATATTTTGATGATTTTATGAAAAATTCATGAATTTTGAGAAATTTGATGAATTTTAGGAGTTTCCATGAATTGAAGGAGTTTTCATGAGTTCAAGGAAGCAAAAGATATTAAAATAATAAAAAAAGGGCGTGTGGGACCGTGGAAGGCATGGCCAGCCGGCTAGGGCCCGGTCCCACGAGTTTCCCTAATTTTATAATGATTTTATGAAAAATTCATGAATTTTGAGAAATTTGATGAATTTAGGGAGTTTCCATGAATTGAAGGAGTTTTCATGAGTTCAAGGAAGCAAAAAATATTAAAATAATAAAAACAAGGGCGTGTGGGACCGTGGAAGGCATGGCCGGCCGGCTAGGGCCCGGTCCCACGAGTTTTCATAATTTTTTAATATTTTTTAGGTATTTTTGATGATTTGAGGGAATTTTTCCTAATTTGAGAGAAATACCATGAAATCAAGGAATTTGATGAATTCAAGGAAAACTAATAATAAAATAATAAAACAAAGGGACGTGTGGGACCGACTAGGGCATGGCCGGCCGGCCAAGGCCCGGTCCCACAAGTTTTCATAATTTATATTATTTTATTATTATTTGATGATTTATGCAAAAATACCATGAAATCAAGGAGTTTTTTCATGAAATTAGAGAAATAATAATAATAATAATAATAAAATAATAAGGAACCGTGGGTGTGGGGTCGGTTGGGACCAAGGCATGGTCGGTTGGCCAATGGTCACCCCCCACACTCCTTTCCTTAATTTTATATTATTTTTTATGGATTTATGGAAGTACCATGAAACCGAGGAGTTTCCTCGAGACGAAGGAAATTTGATAAAATGAGGGAATTTTCATCAAATCATGAAAAATAATAAAATGCATTAAAATATAAAACTGGTGTGGGATTGACCACGACACGGTCGATTGGTCGTGTGTCCGTGCTCCCAGCACCTTGGTCAACATTTTAATTATTTATTATTTTCTTCTCTATTTTGCATAAGTTCATCGTTTCGTTGTATTTTTGAAATACTCGTTCGTGCGGTGACTGTTAGTGTATCATCGTTGAATACACTTTTACCATTTGAATCGGGGCTTACTTAGAGGTAGCTCAGATGCCCGGTTGTTGATTATTTATTACTAATTGTGGAATTCGATGGAGAATAATTCACAAAACTGAGTAATAAGATGTTTATTATTAATTCATAGGATCAGCTGAGGATTCGACTACGAATTCAGAATAATAAAGTGAGCATTACCATTCCATGGGATCGTAGATTCGACCATAGAATCGGAGTAATTAAGATTTATCTATTACCATTTATGAGACCAGTTGTGGATTCGATCATGAAATCGGAGTAATGAGATAATATAGTTATTGTTATTCTATGAGATCAAGTCGTGGATTCGATCATAGAATCAGAACAATTGTTATCGCCATTCCATGGGACCAGTCGTGGATTCGACCATGGAATAGGAGCAATTAGGAATAATTAATTTTGTGGCTCCATACTGTAGAGCAAGTTGTCTAGGAGCATTAATCATCCCGGTATGAGCTTGTCGGTAAGTCATATCTTTTATATAGTCAGGGTAAACTCGTTGTTTGTTCCTGAAGACGTTATCGCTCTATATTAGCAGAGCAAGCTGTCTAGGAGCCGTCCATCACGTGATGCTATTTAGAAATAATCACTGAAAGTGTTCAGTATTCATGAGATATGTCGTTGTCCAGCCGTGAGACTGCATATCTACATGTACTCTGAGAGAAAGTACTCTCCGTTGAGAATTCGATGAGAGAGTCGTGTCTCGATATTCACGTCTGATTGCTGAATCAGAGCTTCGTATAATTATGAGTTTACGATTTTAGCCTTTGTCGAAAATCCACCATCTACATTAAGTCCCCTGCTTACTGAGGAAAGCTCTGTTCCTCAGTCAGCATTAAATGGTGATTTTCCAGCTATAAATAATAATACCAGTAATTGAACATAGTCGTAAGTTGAGACGTTACCGGATTTAGAGAGAATGAGCAAACCACGACTTGATGAAGGCTTCAATGTCATGATTGGAGCGTCGTTTGATGAGCATAAATTGGTGTTGAACCGCTGGTTTGGACGACGAGTTCGTGGTCGATTAGGATTCGCGGGCCGGGCCCAGTAAGGAAATCCTTATTTTAGGAATAGACACTCGTTTGTTCATTAGTTTAAAGAACAAACAAAATAGACTTGAGTCTAATGATATAAAGTTTTGTTTATGAGCTTTCACGAAAACCAAATTTTATCTTTGTGAGATTTCACAAAATTGAATAAACTCTCGTTCCAAAGGTGAATGCTCGCACGAGAGAAAAGTTTTTTTTTTTGAAAAGACGTGCGTCTGTTAATAAAAATTTTGTCTATGAGCTTTCATGAAATTTTTTATTTTCGATATGTGAGCGTTCACAAATTTTTGAAAATATACTCTCGCTTCAAAGACAGATGCTCGCGGGAAGGAGAAAAAGTATGTAGATATATTTTTCAAATTTACATGGGTTTCACGTTAAATATTTACATATTTTGTAAAATCATGTTTTGATTTTGAAAAACTGTATACATGGTGAAATAATGTCTGTGAGTTTTCACAACTGTAGAATGGACGTCTGTCCAATTTTCGAAAAACCAGTGGATGTTCACTCAGTAAAAACTTTACGTGGGTTGTCCACGGTTTCATGAAAATCAATTTATGATTTTTGAGCAATTGCTGGAAGCAAGCAATTGTATACATGATGAAATAATGTATGTATGAGTTTGGCGATATTATAGTGTATGCACACATGTAGAAAACCATCGAATGTTCATATGAAAGGTTATGTGAATTATTCATAGTTTCACAAAAAGTCAGGTGCTGGTTTAAAATAATGAATTTTTTTCATCTTGAAGAGGTGAACAAGTTTTTCGAGGGTTTTACGTTATTATCACTAAGTTCGTGAAACGTAAATAGGTAAGAGTGGAGGATTACCATTTTTGTAGACGCTGTTGTGAGCACCTTTAATCCATGATTCATTGTTTTGTCGAATCCTGCGCTTTGTATGAACGATGTGCTCTGAGTGGTGAGAGATCCTTCATACTGAGTTGTATTCATGGTTATTCCGTTAGCTTTACCATAGGATGATCGTGCAGTGAGATCCCGGATCAATGTAGACTCCATGGAAATGGAGCAAAATCTACGGGAGCGGAGAGCCCAGAAGTAAGGACTATAGGGTGTTAGCAAATGACGTGCAGTCCCCAGCCGCTCCTTATGTCATGACTTTACCCGTGTAATTAGGATCATGAGATCAAGGTTTGTTACTTCTTTTCAGACTTTTTCTCCATCGATTGACGGTCTTCAACTTGTTCCCGGGTAAACAATTCATGAATCCAGCACTGAAGAAGAAGTCGATGTAAGTACCCTTTTTCGTGCACGTGATCGTGGCATTTCCTTGAATGACATAATAATAATTGTTGTTGACGAACCCCAGGAAGAAACCATGGTATATAAGCATTGTGTTGATGAAGCGTGCTCTTCTTTGGGATATGAGAATATGGAGAGTTCCCAAAATCCCGAACCGAATGAAGATAATGGAGTTGCCAACGGAGATTCCAACATTGCCGAACTCTCAAATGGTTTAGAGACTCCCCTAGTAAGTATATCTCCTGTAACCTATTCATAGAAGCATGAAATTGCTGATTTGTGAGTGAATGAATGAAAACCCATGTGAATACACGAGTAATTTTGCCGAAATACGTCACCAGGAAATTTCAGACTTCAGCCTTTAGTAAAAACGCTGTAGAAACTTCGTTTGGGGTCGTATTTTCGACATCTGCATATGTATCCTCAAGCCCAGGAAATTTCCAAGCTTTAGAAAATAAGCTTTTTGAGTTTAGAGCTTGTTTAGGATCCGAAATCGACGAAACAGTAAACTTTCAGAAAACCTTTAGAAAATTTACAGCTGGCATTGGGTCCAATGTTTTGGCCACAACTCTTCGCTCGTTTCTCCAATTGTTGTGAATTTTGGATATGTTGTAGAGGACATCCATACGAAGAAAATGGTATATGACCCATACCTAGATTCTTCACCAATTGCTCCCAGATTGTCGGTTTGTACAGGACAACATAAAATTATTTCAGACGGGCTTGTTGTAAAACACTCATGTTGCGTCTTCAGACCATTCGCTTGTGTCTTGAACGGTTGGTGAAGGATTGATACCATTGATTCAATTGAGATCAGGACTCCTTGATTGACACATGATCATGGTGTTTGATTACCACCTTGTTTCTGTCAGTCGTAGAAACATTACTTCTGAAACCTGGTCATGGGACCATAACTGAGGTTGTTCTCAAGAGGGGATGATGTAATGACCATGATTTCATGTCCCAGTGGTAGCATTCCTTTTATGATGAAGGATTAGCACTGTAGATCCCGGCACCACGAGTGTTGGGCTGTGAAATTGATCGTCATGATCGGTGGACCGACATTCCCCAGTATATTGTTGAATCTCTCTCATTCGTTTTCCCTTCTTCTGTCAATACCTAGATAGAGGACCCGGGTAGAAAAATCGATGTAAAGACATAGGTGGTCTAAGTTGGAGGTACCTTGATGAAGGACTTAGCGAAAAGACCTGGTGGACACTGATCGACTGTGAAAGTTATGAATCCCGTCCACGAATCTCTGGTTGCGCGTTGTATGCTCTGGAAGCTGTAGAAACCTCATACGACGTCGGAATTAGATGCTTGACCCCAAATTTTGAATCTAAGAGACTGAGTTATCACATGAGAAAAGAATCACTCAATTTGGAGTTGTAGAAGTCAGCCAACGAGGCGTGCACATTTGTAATTTGTAATCCCGTACAGATTTTTCAGATCTCGTAGACCTGACAGTAAAGGCCATATCTTTTAGCTCGTATGTCCGATTGATGCGCCCTTTTGGTATGTTGTAGAAGAGACATATACGGACATCTTTTGTTGAGGAAGTATTGTCTCATTCCTCACTCATTGGTACGTTTTTGTAAACCCATGGGCTGAAGTATGTTGTACTTTATCTATAGAACATCTTGTAGAAGAATTCGGCTTGTGACCGTCCACCATGCAAGCTTTCGGAAGATGTTCATGCTAACGTGTTTTCACGTCTAGATACCTTGATATGAATCATTAGTGCTTGGAGAATCCCGCTTCATGTGTAACACTTCAGAGAACGGTTAGTTGATGAAGCCATGTCATGAGGATGTTTCTCCCGTTGTTGATGCTGAGATCGCGATTGAGTTTTCTCCATATATTCTTATTGATGCTGAGACCGTGGAAGGATTTCCACCAGATTTCCTTGCTGATGTCAATGCTATGGTTAGAGCTGCTCCAGAGATCGAAAAAGGCTGGAACCATGATTATTCGTTGCTCCTCCATTCAGTGAGCATTTATATTGACGAACTAGTTAGTGAGTTGAGAATCCGGTATACTGGGAGTTCAACCTGAGTGCTCTTGAAAGCATGACTGTATCGTGAAGCGGCTTTGTAAGTGAATCCACATTGTTGTGGAAGATAGCAGCATAAATCTCCATTCTGGATCGGTGAAGGGAAGAAGTTCCTCAGTCATGCAAGGTTTTGTGATGTAGAGAAGTCTCCGTTGATGAAGTTTCACGGAATCACCTCAGGTTTTCCAGTGTATGTTGAAGGAGTTAATGTTATCCATGTATGAATGATGTTGCATCTGCTTCAGAAGTATTATCATGGGATAATGAAGACTCATCGATTGTAGTTTAGTAATACTTTGATCGTGCTGGTGTTGAATCAGTGTAGAGATATTTGTGTTGAAGCCAGAGGCGGCATTATCGAAGGTGTACTCTTTGATTGAGAGTACAATTTTAAGGCTTCTTAGATGCTTGATTGTTGAAGCATCATATCCCTTAAGCATCAAATGTCGTAGCTTTGATCATCTCGGCCCTGAGTATCTTATGTTGATGCAACATTCTTCTCGTTGCGGTAGTAAGATTCAACACTTGTGCAGCCATCAGAGTTTTCTGATTTTGTGGCACACATGGACGCTCCTGCAAAGCCATGGAGAAACGCCCAAAGTATTCTTTGCCATGCTTGGACATCATCTCGGTAATGAATGTTCGGTGCTCGATTTGGAGAGGCTACCATTCACAACGTCTTGCAGAGTTTCTAGCAGAATTGAGTCCCCATGCTAGGATAGTATGTGAAGAAATAAATGATGTAGACACGGGAGGAATGATACTTTCCTGAGTGTGGAACCTCTTGATGAATGTCTATGCATCTTATGCAGGTTCTTGCTTCAATCTCGTCAAAGTTCGAAATTCCTCCAAGTGCTCTGATGATGGTATGTCCGTAAAATCTTGGATCAGAAATTTCTTCGTTGGAGAGATGTGTAACCAGAGGCGCTTTGTAGGTATCCATCTTTTCAGCGTGGATCCACGTTCTTCTGAAGGACATGTCATGTCCTGGATCTTCCTGGTTATGTGAAACATGGTTTCTGCCCAGTTTGGATTTATGTTCATTTTGAGAGTGATGTAGCCAGAAGTATTTCCGAGCGCTCCTTCAAGGTCTCTGAGACGGGAGCATGAGCGGCTTCTTTTCTAGTGATTCCTGCGGATCTGATGGTTTTCAGTGGAATGTTGTTGATGGAGGTGCCAGCATCGATCAACGTTCTTGCAAATTCGTTTCTTCTGAGATCGACTGTGGTAAGCAGTCCCCAGTCGTGCATCTCCTGGTCTATTGATGAAGGTTTCAAGGAGTTTTCCAGTATGGAAAGACGTCTGACACAATATGATTCGGTATTGTGAACATGTCTTTCCTTTGTGCCTTTGATGAATAGAGCAATTCACAGATATGCTCGATCAACGATTGAACTGCTTCTTCGACTGGTTGTTTGGAGAGTGTAAAGGTTCCGATTGAGAGAGGATTCTTGTGTACTCCTTCAGTCCCCAGTTGAAGCCATGGTGGATCCACCTTATATGTTACAGTTACTTGTTGGATGATTGATGAGTCTATGAAGACGGCGGTACCTGGGATTCTCCATTTTCCTTCAGTTGGCCCTCTATGATGAACAATAGATTGCATCATCTTAAACCCAGAATTCCAGTAACTCGATCACTTCTTCAGTTGGAAGATGGCAGTTTGAGTTCCCGATCATTTCCCCGTTCTTTGATGTCGGGTCGAGGTTTGTGCATTTCAAGGTTGGTTATCTTTTGCGACTTTAGAGGAGTCTGGAATGTTGGAGAAGCGATATGATGCCGTGTCTAGGATTTCCTTTCACTTCTTTCAGCAACAATGTTTGTCGAAGGCTGGAGATTGCACTGATTGTTGACTAGGCGTCGGCTGATTCGAGGTTCTTCGATCTTGCAGACTTTTCTTTTCAGGAAAGCAGGTGCAGTAGTCGTGGATCGTTTGGCTGCTTCATAAAACTCTGAGAAAGCATGGAACCAGAGGTTTTCCAGTAAGGCTCTGTAGACCGGGATCATTATGTTGATGCACAAGTCTACTAGTTGCTGCGATGTGACGCTGGGTCGTGGCAGTCCAAGGTTTGAACCCTGAACCTTTTCACATAATCATCAAGATGTTCGTTGCTCCTCTGAAACATCCTTCCTAGATCAAAGAGAGTGACTTGCTCTGACACGGAGAAGTATTTTCTGTAGAAACCATTAATCATCTCTCCTAAATCGGTGATACTTCCTGGTGCAATGTTGTTGTACCAGGTGTATGCTCTGTCTGTCAGAGACTTTGAAAATTCCTTCATACGGACGACATGGTTGTACTTGTGTTTGCCCAATAATTCCAGAAATCGAGAAATATGTTTTTGAGTATTGGCAGCAGGATATGGAGGTTGGCGAAGATGGACAGATGATGTCTTGTCTTTTCCTCGATCCTCAAAAGAGTGCTCCAGGTCTTCACGAGTGATAAAACTTGCAGGTTCCATTGCTGGAGAGTCAGTTGCAGCGTTGCAGAATTCTTCATCATGTACAACATGGATGGGAGAGATTTCAGGATCAGCAGTTGAAGATGTTTCTTTAACTTTTCCTTTCTCGCGCTGAGGCTGAGTTCGTTCAGACGCAAGCTTGTCTGTGAGAGTTTTGAGATACGTACACAACTCTTTCTGTGCTGCAGCCACATCAGTCTGAACCTTCATGAGATCAACAATGGTAGGCT
The DNA here is from genome assembly GCF_003573695.1 of Papaver somniferum. NCBI lineage: Eukaryota > Viridiplantae > Streptophyta > Magnoliopsida > Ranunculales > Papaveraceae > Papaver > Papaver somniferum. The sequence continues at coordinate 55,444,251 of NC_039367.1, forward strand.
GATTTTCTCTGGTTTTTTCAGGAGATCAACCGAAGAGTAGATTGTTGATGGAACCAGTGTCGTCGCTTGTAGGGTGATCACTGGAGCACCAATGCTCGGAGGAGTAGTAGTAGAAGGTTTCGCCGGAGAAGGGGTGTTAGCGGTACCACTAGAGCTTTCGATATTAGGATCGGGTTTTAAACCCGGATTGGCAGACCTAAGACCGTCCATCCTTGTGAGAATTGAGATTGCAACCGAGAGAATGATCTCCCACTGTGGTCGCCAATCCGTAGATAAGGAAAAACGATTTGCTGGTTTTTAAGGAATTGAAGAGACGACCGTACAGAGGAGACTCCTCGAACCAAGCGAAATGTTAAACCTTACACAGATGCACCGCTGTAAAGGGGGTGCTTTAGATTCGAGAGATCAATCTGTAGTACTCCGTCCTAAATCAAGACAATGACCGTTCCAGAGTAAATTCGGTCACAAGAGAGGATGGGTTGATCTGTAGGAGGGAAGCTGGGAAATGTGTGGAATCAATGGTAATCAAAGATTGTGGTTGTGTGAATTCTGAATATGATAAGCTCTGAATGTTTGAAATTGCTCAATTGAGAGTAGTTGGTCAATTGATGAGTTGATGATCTCGTGTTGTCGATGAGACGTGAGATTGATGATACTGTTGATGATTCAATCATGATTCAAAGACTTATTTATATTGCTAGAATTGTAGACACCATGATTCCATGAAGTGTGACAGTTGATAGAATCAAGGAGTGGGGAAGTGGAGATCGTGTTTGAAACCAGTTGCTCAACGTGTGGAGACTTGGTCGATTTTCCACCCACTACCTCATGAATTCCTTCAACTGATTGCACGACTTGCTCACATTCCATCGTATGTTTGAACACACGTGCCGTAGACCGCCAAACCAAAACCCTAAGTGATATCCCCCCAAGTGACACTATTGACGTCTCGTGGTTTGTTATTCAATTGATGACTTCGTGGTTTGATAGGATGACGATTCCATGTAGACGTTGAGTTGAACATGATGTTCTGAAACTCATGAATTGAACATGTCATGAGACAGAGGTATAGTTCTTACGATGAAGTGAGCAAGTATTGCTCATTCTATGGATCATTGAATATTGATTGTTGAACCAATTTTAAGCAAATATTCCTCATCTGAGCAAGTGCTGCTCACGTGATGAATTGTTGAATGTTTGATCGTCTGAGCATGTGTTGCTCATCTGATGGATTATTGGCAGCGTACCAAAAATATTAATTAGAATATTGGTCGTTGAACCGAGCATAATTAATAAAATTAATGACCATGAGGTCGTCGTAAAATTATTAAGGTTGGAATCTGGAATGATGATCCTTGGATTCAGAAACCCTAATTTGATCAATTGATGATCAATTCATGGTTCGTCAGAATTTTAACCATGGGATGAAGGAGGGAGCGACTACATGGGACCGTGGATCAACCATGTAGTGTCCATATGCTCACGTGAGCAAATACGAAGAACTATTGAAGAGTTGATGATTTGTTGGTGAAAGAATGATTAAATGCTAGTTTAATCATTTATTCGAAAATGCTCGTCAGAGCCTTAGGTGAGAAAACCTAATTAATTATGATGAGGCGAGGGACCGATCATGGAGTCATGAAACCGGCCCTGGGTTGTCCCGTGACCGCCTGACGATCACTTCATGAAAATCCAAAGTGTTTGGGAGAGTTTTGGACCTAATACGAGCAATTGTGCAAATTAGGTCAAAACTGTGAAAATTGATGGGACCGGCTTCCGTGAGCCAAAGATCCAATCTTGGTCGGTCAAGATAGCGTTCTCGTGTCCCCAAGGCGTCCGCGTCTCAGTCCTGAGAATTTTGATATTTTCTGGCGTGCAATTGAGCATCCATTCGAGAAAATATGCCAAAATTAGGGTTTCGACGAAATTGAGGAAAACACCATGAGATGATGAAAAATAATTATAAAATAAGGAATGAGGAGGCGTGGGACCGCCGTGGTCAAGGCATGGTCGTCCGGTCGTGACCACGGTCCCGTGATGCCTTTCCTTAATTTTATAATATTTTGATGATTTTATGAAAAATTCATGAATTTTGAGAAATTTAGGGAGTTTCCATGAATTGAAGGAGTTTTCATGAGTTCAAGGAAGCAAAAGATATTAAAATAATAAAACAAGGGCGTGTGGGATCGTGGAAGGCATGGCCGGCTGGCTAGGGCCCGTTCCCACGAGTTTCCCTAATTTTATAATGATTTTATGAAAAATTCATGAATTTTGAGAAATTTGATGAATTTAGGGAGTTTCCATGAATTGAAGGAGTTTTCATGAGTTCAAGGAAGCAAAAAATATTAAAATAATAAAAACAAGGGCGTGTGGGACCGTGGAAGGCATGGCCGGCCGGCTAGGGCCCGGTCCCACGAGTTTTCATAATTTTTTAATATTTTTTAGGTATTTTTGATGATTTGAGGGAATTTATCCTAATTTGAGAGAAATACCATGAAATCAAGGAATTTGATGAATTCAAGGAAAACTAATAATAAAACAAAGGGGCGTGTGGGACCGGCTAGGCCATGGCCGGCCGGCCAAGGCCTGGTCCCACAAGTTTTCATAATTTATATTATTTTATTATTATTTGATGATTTATGCAAAAATACCATGAAATCAAGGAGTTTTTTCATGAAATTAGAGAAATAATAATAATAATAATAAAATAATAAGGAACCGTGGGTGTGGGGCTGGTTGGGACCAAGGCATGGCCGGTTGGCCAATGGTCACGCCCCACACTCCTTTCCTTAATTTTATATTATTTTTTATGGATTTATGGAAGTACCATGAAACCGAGGAGTTTCCTCGAGACGAAGGAAATTTGATAAAATGAGGGAATTTTCATCAAATCATGAAAAATAATAATATGCATTAAAATATAAAACTGGCGTGGGATTGACCACGACACGGTCGATTGGTCGTGTGTCCGTGCTCCCAGCACCTTGGTCAATATTTTAATTATTTATTATTTTCTTCTCTATTTTGCATAAGTTCATCGTTTCGTTGTATTTTTGAAATACTCGTTCGTGCGGTGACTGTTAGCGTATCATCGTTGAATACACTTTTACCATTTGAATCGGGGCTTACTTAGAGGTAGCTCAGACGCCCTATTGTTGATTATTTATTACTAATTGTGGAATTCGATGGAGAATAATTCACAAAACTGAGTAATAAGATGTTTTTTATTAATTCATAGGATCAGCTGAGGATTCGACTACGAATTCAGAATAATAAAATGAGCATTACCATTCCATGGGATCGTAGATTCGACCATAGAATCGGAGTAATTAAGATTTATCTATTACCATTTATGAGACCAGTTGTGGATTCGATCATGAAATCGGAGTAATGAGATAATATAGTTATTGTTATTCTATGAGATCAAGACGTGGATTCGATCATATAATCAGAACAATTGTTATCGCCATTCCATAGGACCAGTCGTGGATTCGACCATGGAATATGAGCAATTAGGAATAATTAATTTTGTGGCTCCATACTGTAGAGCAAGTTGTCTAGGAGCATTAATCATCCCGATATGAGCTTGTCGGTAAGTCATATCTTTTATATAGTCAGGGTAAACTCGTTGTTTGTTCCTGAAGACGTTATCGCTTTATACTAGCAGAGCAAGCTGTCTAGGATCCGTCCATCACGTGATGCTATATAGAAATAATCACTGAAAGTGTTCAGTATTCATGAGATATGTCGTTGTCCAGTCGTGAGACTGCATATCTACATGTGCTCTGAGACAAAGTACTCTCCGTTGAGAATTCGATGAGAGAGCCGTGTCTCGATATTCACGTATGATTGCTGAATCAGAGCTTTGTATATTTATGAGTTTACGATTTTAGCCTTTGTCGAAAATCCACCATCTATATCAGGGAGGAATATTTGAATATGAATTTGAGAGTTGTGATGAGAATTGAAGTTCATCTGGAGCTGTTAAGAGATGAATTGTGATGGGTTCTGGTCATGTAACTAATGCTTGAAGAATGGTGGGACTCTGTGGATGGAGCAGGTTCTGCTGTTGATATTGAGAAGATTATAGAAGCTGGAGATGATGGAGAAGGTGGTGCAGTGGTTATTAGATGAATGTTAGGATTATTTCGAACTGAACTTACAGGGAAGATGCAGGTGGTGTTGGCTTGGGGTTACTGACACAAGAACAACAAGGTGCAGTAGCAGGTGGTGACATTACAGGTTTTAGTAGTGGCATCGAGACCTGCTGAGCTGGTAGCTGTTTTAAAGACTGAGATGTTGAGAAGATATAAGGAATTTGAGTTTGGCTCTGGCAGTATACTAAGATGAATAGATGATGATGTTGCTGCAGTTTGTGGTGAAGTTAATGACGTTGCTGTCAGTCAAAGATGGAGTTGTTGTGGCAGGATGGAACTCAGAAGCTGATGAGTGAAGAATGTAAATGACATTGAGTTGCGTTTGTTGCTGGTGCTCATTGCAAACTGAGAAGTGCTGGATAGAAGATGTCGCTGCGATGGAGAGTGTGCTGCAACTGTTGGTTCTATGGGATATGTTGCCGATTGAAGCTAAGAAAATTGAGTGCAGGCATGAACTGAATTGGGCATCTGTTGGTTTAATGGAAAAGAAGATTGTTGCAGGGTACTTGAGGAAGTGCAGCTGTAATCGCAAGCAGGAGCAGCGAGAATAGAAGAACAATACAGATCGTGGACAAGTTGTTGTTGATTATCATGGAACTGGTGGTTATGACTGAGCAGACGCAGGATATTGGTGCAACTGAACTGAAGTACAGGTGAATGGAGTGAGTCTAGTGCTGAAAATGACAAATTGTAGGCTTGAGATTATGTCGCTGCATATGAGAAGTTGTTACTGTATTTAGATGAATGTTAGGATTGAGACTTACAGTGAAGTAAGAGCATCTGGTGTTGTTAGTTTGAAAGTCGTGTGGCAGGATTTTGGTGATTGTTATGAGATGGAGCTAAGAAAAGAGCAAGATCAGCTTCGGGGAATGTGTTGATTTGGTTTACATGAGAATGAGGTTATGAAACTGAAGCTTATAAATAGATGAATGAATGTTGTAGGTGAGTGGACGAATCTGTTGCAGCTGAGTTGCAGGTGCGGCATTGAGTTTGAGTTACGAAGCTGCTGCAGTTTAATGGGTTTGAGGTGTTGTTGCTTTGATTCTGATGGTGAGTGCAGCCAAGAAGGTGCCAGAGAATGGATTGATGGTGAATTGTGCAGCTGCAATGAGCAAACTGGAGCTGCAGGAATGAAGTACAATTACAAGTGATGCTGTCAGGTTGAGTTGGAGATCGAAATGGAGGAACTGAATTGTGCCATGGCTCTATGGGTCTATTATGCATGAATATGTGAATCTAAGAAAGTGTTGGCAAGGCTGTGAAGATCAAGGAATGGATGAAGTGAATGTTATAGATGAATGCTAGGAATGTGCAAAGAAGGACTCAAAGAGTGGCAGAAATATGGCCTGGAAGCAGCCAGGAATCGGTCAGAACTCGGTCGAGTTTCCGAGTTAGCCGAGTTGACTCGCCGATCCATTAGCTTACTCAGATGGTCGGGCTCTGAATTTGGGTTTTGTTTTGGGTTCTTTCACTCATGCGGTTTGGGAGAGTATAAAAGAGGAGCTCTCTATTCTATAAAGGGATATCTTATAATCTCTTCTTATACTTTGATCTATTATCTTCTCTTCTACTTTTGGTTCTAGGGTTAGAAACATGAGTTTTCTTTTTCTCCTTGTGATGAACTCCTATGTCATGAGTACCTAGATTTTATTATTGGTTAAGGAATAAGTTGGATTTCCAAATATGGGTTTTCATTCAATAAATTAGTTTTGTCTCACAATTATCGATTATGATTCGCTAGAAATATTGCCATGTATGATTGATTGTTAGTTTTGTCAAGTTGCAAATTATTAGTACTCGTAATCATATCTATTGCTAGTTTAAGGTTTATTATACGTAAACGTGATACACCTTGAATACACGTAGCATAATTGTGATTATTGCTTGTAGTGATACATCCTAGTAGTCACATGTGGATCATAACCTTTGTTAAAATGTATTAGTGTTTTTACACGTTCGTTTGTATTGATTAATCTTATTTCATAGAACTTAGTGCTCTTAGGGAGTTAAACTTAATTGTGCTTTTACACTTTAGGTTGCTTTCCAGGAAGAATTCACTTTCGCATCGTTTAATGTGTTTGTTGATGACAAGAGGAAATTAGCGGGATATTCTTGCGATCAAGGTATCCTAGGACTTTTGATAAAACTTGAGATTAAATATCAATTCTAGTTATTGTTACAAATTCATGTTTGTGAATGAAAACTAATCCTTGACCAATATCTCCATCTTATTGATTTGCTTGTTTATTTCATTATTTGCTTTTAGTTTATTTTCCTTTACATAAAAATCAAAAATCCCCCCTTGTTTATTTAAGAAACCGAAACAACTTGACAACCTAGATCCTCTATGTGGGAACGATCCTTTCTTACCCTTGCTATATTTTATATTTTGATTAGTGAGAAAGTAATTTATTTTTGACGCATACGACAACGATCATTGATAAGCAGCGAGATTCGCAGGAAGAACATTTGACCCAGCAATGTAAGGTCCTTTTAGCATTAAAGGAAAAACACACCATTTATCATCTTTGGATTGGCGAGGAGTTGTGTTCTTACCAGAATGCCAGTCAATGTCTTGCATGAGAATTTTAGCTTCATCAATGTTATCTTTCCTTTTTAAGCGAATACCTCAGCGAGTATTCTCTTTTTTCATGGAGATCAGTTCATAGTTCTCAAAGAAACTCGCTACTGTGTATTTCTCAGCAATTATCTCTAGGTCTGCGAATTTAGGATCCCTAAGTTCTTTGGAATACAAAGATCCTTTACAAGCACCACGGTTAGCGAACTCTAGCATCAGACGGATGCAGTCCCCACTCAGTTGGAAGATAGCTCGCGAAAATCCCGAGTGAGCGAGAATTTCATAGAATAGAGGAATATCTAGGTCATAAAGAGGAATGGGGAGACCTGCGAGAATCTGACCTAGCGAAATTATGATTGATTGATCATCACAATAATGATCAGAGAAAAGTTTGACAGAAAGAATTGACTTAGCACTTTCACCAGGAATTGTAGAGAGTGTGAAACCTTTCTCAGCAAGATATTTTTGGACATCTTTTAAATTCTTCTCATGTCTATGACCACTTGGAGGCATATTTGAATATAGAGTATGTGAATGAATAAAAAGTAAGAAGATTGAAGGGGGAAGGGGGAAAAATTACAGTAGCAGAACTTGCAGAAGAATAACAGAGTTGCAGAGATGAGAGAATGAAAAGAGAAGAGAAAGTAAAAAGAAAGTGGAAAGAAGAGTATATAAAGGAGATTTTTTTTACTCGAAGAAATAAAAACCATTAAGACGAAAATACGTGAGCGGTTGAAAAGCAGCGGTTACAGAAGACGTGTTAAGAAACAGATGGAAGAAAGAATACGTGTGATAAATGCAGAATATGAAGAGATGAACAGCTGCGGAATTTCTCACATCATTCTCTACTTTGCAGAGAAGATATGAGAAGAGGCAAGATGTAGGATCAGAATCTCGCAACGATAATGTCTCAGCGAAATTATCAACAACACAACAGCGTCGCAGAACAATTTCAGAAATGATACGATAAACGACGACAGCTAGAATCACGAGAAAGATGTGATAGTCCTGCGAAAATTAAAGAGTTTGCGAGATTAAGATTTGTAAGGTTGCGAGAATATCGCAGACCATACCTGAAAATAAAGGACAGATTAGCTGTCATCTACTATGTATTTCCCTATAAATAGTCGTTCAAGTCGTAAAGAAAAGGAGGGATCTTTTTTGAGTAAGAAACAAGTAAATAGGAGAGAGAAAGTATAGAGCAGAGGTCATTATTAATCCCTTTATCCTTTCTTGTAAGAATATTCAAAGACTGATCAATAAAAATTAAGAGTGTAAATCTAAAAATGAGTTGAGTAATCATGAAATCATATGAGGGGTGTAGTGTAGGATTTCCTGCAACTACAACACTTGAACATTGGTCTTTGATATTGTTCAAGTTAATCCTCTTATATTTCAATCGGGCTCGCAAATCCCTATTTGTTGATTGCAGATTGAATCGAGAGATAGAGATATAAAACTTTTTGATATACTTTTTATAGATTGAGTTTAACTGTCTAGTTGATTCTCTTGAAAGTATATTGGAGTTTGTCTATTCAGATTGCCAAACGAAATATTTGGTGTGGTTGTTAGACCCCCGCTTTTTCAATTGGTATCAGAGCAGGAAAACACGCTAAGAACTCATAAGTCTGTGTTTGTAGCAATCTGATTCTATGGACAGAGGTGCTATCTCTATAAACGTACCATCAGCCTTAGATGGGACGAACTACTTATGGTGGAAAATTGCTATATGGGCTTTTCTTCAAGCACGTGATTTTCAATCATGGGTATATGTAGTTAATGGCTATGATGCTCCCGTTGTGGCAGTTGGAGATGTAAACGTTCCCAAGAACATTAGTGAATACAGTCCTGCCGAGATACTTGCTGCAAAGCAAAATTCCGACTATTTGAATGCCATCATACATGCCATTACCCCAGATCTTCAGCAACACGTTACTACGAGTAATAAGTCTAAAGATGCTTGGGATATTTTAGAAACCGTATCCGAAGAAAATGCCGCAGAGAAAGAAGAAATGCTTCAAAATATAGCTTCTGACTGGGAAAACTTCGCATGTCTGATGATGAAACCTTTGATGAGTTTAACCAAAGACACTCTCAAATAGTTAACTCCTCATTTTTGTTAGGAAAAACTATTCCGGAGAAAGATATTGTGTGCAAAATTCTCAGGTCTCTACCATCAAGATACGAGTCTAAGAAACATGCCATTGAAGAAGGAAACGATCTTTCTACACTTTCCAGAAGTACTCTTGCTGGAAAGCTAAAGATCTTTGATAATGAACACGCAAGAAAAGAGGCGATTTCTCTTAAAGCTGCAAACAATTCTGAATCTTCTAAGGATAAATCTGGTTCGCCAGATACTAAGGATGTTACTCCACGAAAATTTAGAAAACTTTTGAGAGACAGGAAAAAGAGCGTTTCTAAAGTTACAACATCTCCTGATGATGTACAATGCTATAACTGTCGTGGTTCGGGCATATTTCTTCAGTATGCCCTAGCTGGAGCCGCAGACAATCGGCATATGCAGCAGATTTGCCTACTCTTGATGATGGACCTGAATATTATAATCCTCAAGAGCTTGCAGGCGAGGTTGCATTATCTTCTGGAAAAATTCTTTCGGATACTGATTATGATTCTGACGAAGAAGTGTTCCATGCTGATCCAGTTGCTAATAATCTTATTAAAGAATGTCATCGGAAACTTTTGGAAGCTGATAGCACCATTTTTAGTGAGAAAGTTAAATATGACAGACTTCGTAGTCGGAATAAAGACTTGCAAGACCAACTTGATTCTAGTGGTGCAAGAGATTATCTCAACGAAATACGAAAGCTTAAAGAAGAAATTGCCGAAGGTCGAGATCGGGAAATTATTCTTCAAGTAAAACTAGATAACTTGGAGAACATTGAGATGAACTTGTTATTTGATTCAAAACGAGAAGATCTCAAAGTTCAATGTGAATCATCCAAGAATGATCTAGTTATTGCACTTGAAAAGGTCAAAAGTTTGGAAGAAAAAAACTCGAGCTTAAAAGAGAGTTTGTCTAGAAATAACAGCTCAAATAAATTAACCTTGATATTGGGAGCATGTAGAATTCATCGTGATACACGAGGATTGGGCTATGAAGGAATAGACGCTCCTGGTATTTGCAAAGAGGTAAAATTTTCAAAGCTAAAGATTCTTCTCAACCAAAACCTTCCACGGTTGACAAAAGTAAAGTTTCTCTACCAACTACGGATGGCGGAAAGAGGAAATCCTGGAAATCTCCAAAGAAAGCACATATACATTCAGGTAATACTAAACATAACTTTTTCCATTCTACTAAACATTGTTTTTATTGTGGAAAACCAGGTCACTTGCAAAGGAATTGCAGATTTCTTAAACGAGATAATACCATATCTGATTCTGTAAGGATGACAAGATCTGATGTTCCAAACTGGAGAAAAACTGAGTCTCATAATATCAGTTCCTTCAGTATTCCCGCCAAGAAGTTTCATAATTATATTGGGAGAAAAAGAAATACGTTGCTCCAAAAGCTGCTCAGAAATGGGTACCAAAGAAGACCAATAAAGCAACAAGTACTATTAAGAAGGATCTCCCATACAAGAGTTCGACAAGGGATAACATCTTAAAAAGGTATGGAGCAGTTATTGAAAGTTTCAACGAAGTTGTTAAATTCCTAGATTCCATGTTTGATCTTGTTTTAAATACATGTGGTGAGCAAGATTTTGTTCACCTCAATACAACCTAATTGTGTTGGAAGTGCATCCTCACCAAGAAGCCCTAGTAAATGCGGTGAGGATTAAAAAAGAATTAGGGAGCACATATTATGTTGGGGAATTTTTGAATATGTGGAATAATTTACTGTTTCGAGCTGAGTTTATCTCGTTTACATATTCCTCGAAATATGTGTTGGTAAGCATTCGTTTTAACCAAGTTCATCTTTACCTAGTGACAAAAGTCATGATATGTTTCAATCACCTTGAAAATTGCTTTGACGAGAAATGGTTTAACAAACTATATGACGTTCTCTAAGAATGTTTCAATGATTGAAATGAGAGTTTAAATTATATAACCAATGGTGGACATAAGCATTATTGTGGAAACACATATATGTACAAGTCCTTATTCCTTGAACCAAAGTTTGCGAACTTTGTTGATCAAGAGAACTGGAAGTATGGCATGAGCCAAGTCCGCGAACTCAGTCCGCAAACTAGCAAAGTTCTCAAACCCCAGAATTTCTGCTGGAGTTGGCAAACTATGTCCGTGAGCTAAGTCCGCGAACTGGCGAAAGTTCTCGACCCGAGAATTTCTGCTGGAGTTTGTGAACTCCTTCCAGGAACTTAAGTCCGCGAACTTGAGTTAGGTTATATCTAAAGATGATTGTTTTGAACTTATACTTAAAAATTAAGGAATGCAGTTTGCAAACCGTGGCTATAAAGTTCATGAACCGATTCAAGTGAATCAAATCATCTTTACTTCAATTGTGTCTTGTGTAGTTACATAAGATTTCCTTGCAATTGAACAACTCTCTAGCTAGTTCATTTGAGTCAATTGAACTAGTTATGGTGAAGAAGAATATGGTTAGATACCACATGTACGAGTCTTAATTACCTAACTTGATTTGTGATTGGAATTCTTAAATATAACATGTTAGAAGCAATTATCAAAGCCATGGATGTTAGTTTTTATTGTCAAAGAATCTTTTTTCATACTCTTATGGTAACCATTCTTGGTGTAAATCCTCATGGAAAAGATTATTCTTCCTTCTAAGCATATCAATTCTTGTTCATACAAGTTTGTATCTTAGAAAAGATGATCACAATATTTGATCTTCATGATTACATATTGTGTATTATTACCATGAGATAGTTTTATTGTTCAGTAACCTTCAATGATTGGTTCTTAGTTCGTATCTCCTTGTAGGTTTTCTAAAATACAATATACAAATCTTTATCTCTGGAGTAAGGTCACTCTTGTTGTTGTTTCGGGAATGACATCTAATGGGGTAGAGTTCTTTTGAACTTGTGCTTAATGGTCATAGCTTGAGGGATGTGCGGCTGTGGAATTTTAGAGGGGTTATCTTGTATCTTTAAACTCCTTGATGAATGTTGTTAGCTAAGGATATATGATTGCATCTAAATAAGATGATGTGTGTTTCTTTCTCTCAGTCATGAAATGTCTCTTACGGAAATTTTATTATGATCCCGTTCTTGTACCTTTGCCAATTTTATTGAAAAAAAAGGGGGAGAATTAGTATGTAGTTCACATTACAAATACATATGGTTTTCGGATCATTGTGTAAGGGGGAGTGGTGTCCATGTGAGATGGAGTATTGACTAAGGGGGAGTGATACATATCACCGTAGTATTATTGTCAAAGTTGTGATACAATGAAACTTTGATGTTGTGTAATAATACTATGTTGGATCTTCAACAAGTACATGATGAACACATGAATAGTTGAAGAACCAAGGAAATCAAGATGGTCGTTTTTGATTTTAACAAGTACAAGACATATGTAAAATGGTTTTGTCACTAAAATTGACAAAGGGGGAGATTGTTAGAGCACTGCTCGGTTGAACCCACTAGCGTTGGTATGTCAAGTTAGTAGTCAATTTTAATTTCCAAAATGCATTTTTGATTTGGCTAGTTTCAGACTAGATTAGGTCTAAGAAGTTGAATCGAAGCTATCCTTAAAGGATGAAGATTGAAGATTGAAGACTACAAGAAGACATCAACAAGTACTTCATCAAAAAAGGTATGTAATTGATTTCATTTGGATTCTTGTTCAATTCTACCTTTCTAATCTATCAAGATATATGCTCACTCTATGGAACAATTCCGATGACGGTGAATGTATATTTATGTATACATACTTGAGGTTATTTTATTCATGACCTTGGAGACAATAAAATTTATTATTATAAAGAATCTCATGTTATAGTGAATGAGCTTACGAATCCGACGAGCCAAGAATCACTCAATTCCGAGTTATAACGATGAAATTATGAGTGATTTACTAAAGTTCGTTAGTAGGAAACAATTCATGGGCTGTTGTAACAGTTCGCGGACTTGGGCCCAATTACGTGACTAAAAGGCATTTTTGGTCAAATTGGTGATGTTTCCTTATCTAGGTAAGATGGCTATTGGTCCAAACATTTTTGATTACCATATTAAAGTGTTTGTGATTCCTGCCTAAGTTAAAATGTGATTTATTCACATAAATACAATTTTTGCTAATTAGTTATTTATTTAATTATTTTGGCAAGAGTTGTAACTTAGGAAAGACTCCCATATTTAGGAGAGTCTTGAAAAAGGAAAATATTCAAAACCCTAGCTTTGTTTTCAAGCTACCCTATTCTCTATAAATAGAGGGTTCGTGAGTTTACACAGTTTTCATCCCTTTGGGAAATTGGCGTAAGCTTTGCAGGTTGTTTTCCACGTCTTCCGGTCTTCGTGAACGAGAGTGAGATAAAAGTCTGTGTATTAGGTATCACAAAGCCAAGTTGGATTTAATCTTCGTGATTGATCATACAACTTGTAATCTAGGTTTTTCACCTCTTGTCTATTCTAAGGTTTTCTCTTCTGATATAAAACCATTCAAGAGTTGTTGATCATAAACCCTAGGTTTTGATAGATTTCAGTTTCCTATCGTATACCAATACTTGTTAGTCGAAATCGGAGAATAGAAAGAAAAACTTATATTGAGGCATCTCGTAAAAATCCTTGAGAAGATTTAAACAAGATATCTCTAGATTTATTCTAGTTGCTCTTGTTGTAGAATTATTAGGGTTTTCTTAACTTGGAAATTGATCTTTGGAATCGCACTAGTTCACTTACGAAAATCAGGTTCACGGACTCCTTGTGTGTACGTATACTGATTGTAAGATAAAACCCTAATCTACAAGTTTTTTTTGATATTACTTTTACCTAGTAATTGTTTTTATCAAAACAAACAAAAGATTTCCAAAACCTTGATTCACATCTAAAGGGAAATCAAACTGGTGTTTTGTGCAAACAAAATATCAAATCGTATCAATCGTGTTGGTGTATCTTCTAAAGATAACCTTGGGTTCTTCTAGAAGATTTGTGTGGAGAATTTCTAAAGAGAATCGGTATTCTGCTAGGAGTTCTACAAGTGCTGAAGAAGGTATTACATCTAGTCTGAATAGGTAGTAGGAAATTGGTGTAACATCTTATAATCAATGTGTGTTTATTCTGGACTAGGTCCCGGGGTTTTTCTGCATTTGCGGTTTCCTCGTCAACAAATTTCTGGTGTCTGTGTTATTTCTTTTTCGCATTATATTTTATTTATATAATAGAAATATCACAGGTTGTACGTTAAGATCAATCAGTTCTTGTATCCGGCCTTAAGGTTGTTGAGTGAATTGATTGACACTTGAACATTGGTCTTTGGTACCGTTCAAGTTAATCCTCTTATATTCGATCGGGCTCGCAAATCCCTATTTGTTGATTGCATATTGAATCAAGAGATAGAGATATAAAACTCTTTGATATACTTTATATAGATTGAGTCTAACTGTCTAGTTGATTCTCTTGAAAGTATATTGGAGTTTGTCTATTCAGATTGCCACACGAAATATTCGGTGTGGTTGTTAGACCCCCGCTTTTTCACAAATCCAACCACAACTCATCAATTATCTCACCTCAGACTTAAATTTCTCTACCATCTTTTCCATTACTCATAAAAGCAGTAACATCTTCTTCATTTCCTAAACCATCACCAGATCCCCTTCTTGTTCTACTCCATCACCTCAAAGATCCAAGATTAATCTAGTCGTATCCGAATTAGAAGGATCCTAATTCTAACAAGTATGAAACTTGCAATCTATCTTTCAAGATGTGAATGCAACAAGAACGAGTCTTGTTTTTTATACGTACTACTTGTGTTATTCCTATTATAATGATAAGACAATATTATCCAGAAATGGAAAAACAAATGACGGCAGTTTTATTAACGACGAAAATTGCACCTTCAAAAAAAAACTTGGGACCTCGTCTAGCTTTGAATACCATATTGTATTAAACTACTACAGACACTTGGCTATTATTAGACTTCGGAATGAAATGTAGTTGAAACCGAATTAGCCTCCAAGCAATTCAACTCCAGTCGTGTTCCTTGCGCCTCTTGAACCTCGTAAGATTTTACGCATTTGATTCCCTTAGATGACGTCGTTTACATCCTAAGAGTTTCCTCAACCTCGGTGAACATTTTTGATACCAATCTGCCTCTAACAGACAAGCATATTTGAATTCCCTTTTTGATTTTTCAAGCTAGGTTTGGAAATATATTTGTCGTTGACAAAGTCCAGCAGTTAGATGAGAATCCTGGATTACTAACCACCTCTCAAGAACAATCCAAACAAATAGAAAAAGAGTTTATATATGTATCTTGAGGAATCACAAAGTCTGAGACGAAGAGAACTTTGTGATTTCCATCTATCTTGTTCATGATCTGAGATTACAAAACCCTCAAAGATCATTAAGAACAATATCTAGGTTCAATACCTATCAGGTAAAAGATAGTCTGACTGGGCTTCACAAATACCTAAGCCAGGTCTTCAAAGTCGTAACCTAATTATGTTTTTCAGATAAAACCTATACATGTTATTATAAAGGATGACTCTAGCTTAGCAACTAGGACACAATAGCGTCGGGGATTAAGAAATCCAGTTGCAAGAGTCTCTCTATTTATAGGTTTTCAAGGCTCTAGGTAGTTTTGAATTCAAGATGAGATAGCTTGAGATCCAAGCAAACATTTTCTCAATTTAGATGAAATTCTTATTAGGAATTCATGTAAGCATGTGAGAAGTCTGTCTCGAAATTATACAAAAGAATATGCATTATGGTCCAAGGTTCTGGAACCTGCACAATGATGGTTCATAGCGTCTCAGTAATGAAAAAGCAGGGGTCTAACAACCACACCCAATATTTCGTTTAGGCAATATGTATGAACTAAATCCAATATAATTCCAAGAGAATAAACTAGACATTCAGACTCATTCAAAAAAAATATATCCTAGAGTTATAAGAGAAATAACTTGGATGGTACCAAAGACCAATATCCAAGCGTCAATCAATTTCAATCAACAACCAGAGGTTGGATTCACCAATTGATTGACCTACGCACAACCTGTGATATTTCAATTATATAGAAAATATAATGCGGGAAAAGAAATAACATAGACACTAGAAATTTTATTAACAAGGAAACCGCAAACGCAGAAAAACCCCAGGACCTAGTCCAGATTTGAACACCACATTGTATTAAGCCGCTACAGACTCTAGCCTACTACAAGTTAACTTCAGACTGGAATGTAGTTGAGCCCTAACCAATCTCACACTGATCAAGGTACAGTTGTGCTCCTTACGTCTCTGAATCCCAGCGGGACTCTACGCACTTGATTCACTAAGAGTTGCTACGACCTAAAGTCGAAGACTTGATAAACCAATCTGTCTCACACGGAAAAGTCTATTAAAGTAGAATCGAGTCTAGACGCAGCTAGTATCACACAAGAGGTGTGGGGATTAGGTTTCCCAGTTGCTATAGTTCTCCCTTATATAGTCTTCAAATCAGGGTTTGCAATCAATGCTACCTTGGTAACAAAGCATTTAATATTCACTGTTAGATGAAAACCTAATTAGAGTTAAGTTAATATCTTTCAACCATTAGATTGTCTTAGCTTGTTATATACAATTGATATGTGCATTCATTTAGATATGGGTAACCACACCTAAACGTTTACACTTGGTTGGCTCAACAATAGTTAACCGAAGTTAGCCATATGAACACTTTCATATCAACCTTGTTCATCTTTATCATAACTAGTTCAAATGACTTAAATGAAACTAATTATAAAGTTGTTCAATAGTTTATATTCTCATAGAAGTATAAAAGACACAATTGAAGCAAAATCGGGTTTGATTTACTCGAACCAATTTTTGAACACTATAGCCACGGTTTGCAAAGATTGCATTCCTTATTATAAATGTATTTGTTCATGAGTATGTAAACATACATAACCGATTTTAGAACTTCACCCACTCAGGTACGCAAACGTGTACGCATACCTAAGTTCCCGGACTTGGTCTTATTCGCCAGTATGCAAACGGGTACGCAAATTGTCGTTCATGACCGAACTCAATTGAATCAGTACGCGTACGGGTATGCATACTATAGTTCCCGGACTTCAAATGAATCAGTACGCATGCGGGTATGCATACAAAATTCCCGGACTTGGAATACACATACAACTGTTAACATACAAGTACGCATACTGTGCTATATCTAATCAAAGGTTTATTGTTCTAAACTCACATTTAAATCATTGAAACATTCTTGGAAGACGAGAATAGCTGTCTCACACAAACTATTAGCTTCAAAGCAATTTTCAAGTGATCGAATGATCAATACGAAATATTTCGATTCTACATCAAATGACTGTCTCACACAAATCATGTAATATGTTACCAAGTGACATTCACATGATCATCTTTTGACTTTCGTCAAGAATAAAAGATGAACTTGGTTAAAGCGAAAGCTTACCAACACAAATTTCGATAAATATGTAAGCGAGTTAAACTCAGCTCGAAATATCAAATGTGTATAATGTATAGTCTATATAGCTATATGACTTTTGTCTCAATAGGAGATATAATAGAAATAGACTTCTGACTGATAGATGAGTTCAAGTCTCCACATACCTTTTGTTGATGAAGTTCCACAAGCTCCCCTTAGTAATTCTTCGTCTTCAATCGATGAACGTCGTGAAGTCTAAAGCTCAACTACACATTCTATCCTAATCGAGACATAGCTGTAGGTAGACTAGAAATCAAGACTTATAATTTTGGTAAATAAACTTGACAACAAGCTTGAGATAGCAACGCTTGCGATTTCGACCGAGCAGATCTCTAACAATCTCCCCCTTTGTCAATTTTAGTTACAAAACTTTCTTTACATATGGATTACAAAATAAATAAACTTTGTAGCTTCTCATCCAAATGCTTGATTTCCTTGGTTCTTCAACATTACTCGAAATCTTCGTCACTTCCAAATACTCCAGTGATTCTGAACGTGTTCAACTCAGCATCGTAGTTGTTGAAGATTCGTAGCCATAACAATAACAAAATAATGTTCTCAATTATTGTTATACAATGTCATAGTATTATTACACAACATCAAAGTTCAATTGTATCACAACTTTGACAATAATACTACGGTAATATGTATCACTCCCCCATAGTCAATACTTCATCTCACAATGAAAACCACTCCCCCTTACATAATGATCCATAAACCATATGTATTTGTAGTGTCAACTATACAATAATTCTCCCCCTTTTTGTCAATATAAATTGGCAAAGGTACGAAAACTAGCGGGATCATAATGAAATTCTCATAGAGATACTTCATGACTAAAGGAGAACATATCAACTTTGTTTCGATGATTTCACATAGTCGAAACTTAGTGTATTCATCAAGGAGTTTATAAAGATGCAAGAAAACTCCTACAATATTCCATAGCCGCACTCCCCGCAAAGATTTTGCAATTAAGCACAAGTTCAATTAGGAACTCTCCCCCATAAAATGTCATTCCCGAAAGAACAACAAAAGCGACCTTACTTTTGCAAGAAAAGAAGGACTTCTTTGGACATTAACAAATCACACTAAACATGAATTTATATCCATAAAACTCAATTAAAATAATCACAAAGGAACCTCAATGATTAATTTAATCGGAGATGCTCAACATAAGAAAACTTACGGAGCCGTATAGTACTTTCACATAGAAGTGGATCATGGAAAGATCAATACTGCGGAATATTCAAAGATTCATTATATTTTTCATCAATATTTGCATTATGATATCATAGACTTAATCTTTGCAATCGAAAGTTCATTCTATTTTCCATCAATATTTGCATAATGACACAATAAACTTAACTTTCGGCATATATGTAGCTATCTTTCTTATGGATTTAACACATTTAGCAGTTTAATTGAAAGATAAAATCATTCAAGGCTAAACTACCGTTAAAGTTATTACAACCATTAAAAGTAACAGTTTAATAAGTTCGATATAAGAAGTTCAACAAAAAATAGCATAAGCAACCAACACAGATAAAACATATTTAACCAACCATCTTATAATAATCCCTAGCAATTTCATCGAACTTCTCAATCAATTCTGGATAGGCTTCTTTGGCATAATCCAATTGCTCTCCTAAGCATTCAACTTCTTGCTGAAGGCGGATGATCTCAGGATTAGGAGGAGCTGGAGTTCTAACTGTAATTATGCACATATTTTCGATGATTTTCATGGTCAATACTTTCGGTCCTCCAAGATTGGTTCCAATAGAAACAATGCCATAATGACTGCAAATCCTTGAGATAAGAGAAGGAAAGCCAGGAGTCTTATTTGAAGTTCGTCCTACACTTATCATATGACGAATAATAAGGCCACATAAATCAATGTTCCTCCCTTAAATGATGTAATAGACCAATTCAGCAAGAAATCTGGTCCAAGACAGTCGGTCAATAGTACTCAACATCAAATTTGCCACCAGTAGTTTCCCATCAACTTTTAGAAACAACACAACATCATGAACATCAATCTTCCCATCTGAAAAGACGAGGGTACCCAAATATACCACAATCTTAAAATTTTCCACCTATAAGTCCTCTTACCGAAAGTGATTGTCTATGGACTGATTCGAGACAATACAACGAATCGGTATTCACACTTTGTGTGATCGTCTATGGATACAAGATCGAGACAATATAACAATCAAAGTGTGATTACTTGATAATAGGTTCGGACTTAACCAAACTCTATAAGATCACTATCAAGTAATATGGAGTTAACGTTTGTGTAATTTACTTTAAATTATAATAACAATAATTATAATTGCGGAAAACAAAAGTAAATGACACAACAAGATTTTGTTAACGAGGAAACCGCAAATGCAGAAAAACCCTGGGACCTAGTCCGTAATTGAATACTCTCAGAATTAAGCCACTATACAAAATCACACCAACTTCGTATAGTTGAGACCAAGCAACTAACCTATAGTTCACCTAGTTTCTTCAATATCCCTGCCCTTCCGACATTCAATAAGTGCACGCACTGGAAAAATTCCTTTGGTTCGTATTCCAAACAGTAAAGGAACAACAAATCTGTTCGGTAACAACTCTATTCAATCTCATTGATATGAGTTAGACAAAGGATCTTCTGTTTAATCCAATAAACTCCTTTGTTGGGTTTAGATCTATCTATCCAACAACTACCAAAGTAGCAGAGTTTAGATTTTGCAATCAATAATAGGATCTACCAAGATACTAAATATTGATGTCGTTCTACGCAAATAATCAATCAAATCTATCAAAGTTAAACCGATTATAGTTGGATCCCAGCCGATCAAGTTTTGTGCACACCAAAGATTATGAAACCAATAAGAAATCTTCTTTGTCTTCAAATCTTCTTAAATCTTCAATAAACACCTGCACACCACAACTTGAATCTCTTGTGATCAATCACGCACAGAACGGAGTCTGTTAACAATGGATTATCACAAGATGTCTTTAGATGTACAAACAGTGCTAAAGATCCTGTCGACACTTTGATCTAGTTTGAGTGAATCTTATATCAGAAGAGAAGATTTCTCAAGAATAAACAAACTAGGTGCAGTCAAAGTTCAACAATCGTTAGTCAATCAAATCAAATCGAAAACTAATAATACTGCAATTATCTAGTTTCCCACCAACGATACTCGTAGAGCTTCTTGATCCCACATAATTCTTTAAAGGAGCGGTCGTAAGAGATTTCGCCTAATTAGGGTACTTTCCTCTCCGAATAGACGGCTGCACCAGTAACAACACAACAAGGTAGTTTTGCTGTCTCTTAGGATAGTTTTATCGAAATGCAAACTTGGGTATTTATAGACCAAGGAAGTTTGGACACCAAGGAATTTCCAAAACCGAATATTCTCAAGATATGCAATATATTTCCAAATCGGTTTTCATAATTCCTAGAAATGCTTTGTCCAAAATTAACCGAAATCCTACTAGAAAATCTCCAATTAGTAAATGCATATTACCAATTTTTATTTTCCAGAGATATGCATTTTAATTGCTGGTAATTAAAAGCATATAAAATTAACAACCTTAATTAAAAGATCCTCAACTTATTTCGGTCCGGGATCTCCTTGAGTTATTAAGGAATATCTTTGAACAATAAAAGATAAGAGTTACTGAACATGTTCAAAGTATGTCGAAACCTTATTTCTTTGTAAATCCTTTTTCATATTTACAATCTTGGAACCGATTATACCACACTTCCAAACAAGTTTAGAACTGGTTCATCTGATTTCCAAAAACTATGTGATTGATCAAATATCAATACACTAATCATGGGTTTACAGTTCTACCAAACATAAGGATCGGTTCTACCTTAATATGGTTACTGGGACCGGTTACATCAGTTACCAGGATCGGTTACATCAATTACCAGAACCGGTTACCATACTCTCATGGTATTACTTGTGATCGGTCACACCAGTTACCAGGATCGGTTACACCAATTACCAGGACCGCTTACACCAATTACAAGGATCGATTACACACTTTTTTGTGATCGGTCACACCAATTACAAATATCAATCATACCATTTTAGGTGATTACTTAGGATTAGTTACACTAATAACAGTCATACCAATACATAAGTCAAGCATTTTGACTAGTTTTACCAAGATACATAACAAGTTATGATCGGTTCTACTAACTCACACATATTGGTAATCCAAAGATATGCAATGAATAACAATACCAATAAGTCTAGCGATTTCTCTTTCGATTCATAAAACAAGTTCATGAATGTACTTCCTTTAAACGAATGTAAACATTGTTTCCTATGATGAAATATTCACCCATACCCATACACATAATCAAAATAACATTCATACGATTATGTCGATGTCTTATATACGAAGTTCAAAAGATAAGCGTTATACTTCGTATTCTAATTCCTTAACACTATGTCTACTAGAGTATAATCATTCACATCTTTGCAGTTATGTTTTTAATATAGCACGACTTGAAAGATACGTTTGGAATGAAACAGTTCAAGTCAAAATATTACTAACCTCAAGAGGAAGGATGATGTCGTCGATGTAGCTTGTTACTTCTTCACATTCTTCAAGTCTTTGAGTAATACTTGTGTGTCTTATTGTCCTAATCTTTCTAGCCTAACCTATACGAAGTTGTCTCCAGTACATAATCAAGCGATTTTTTAATTGAGTTTTGATTCACTAAAATATGACAACCAAACTTGACATATCAACGCTTGGTGGGTTCAACCGAGCTATGCTCTAACACCATCCTTCCAGGTTACATCCTTTGCAAGGAGAAAGTTGGAGAGCTCATTTGGAGAAGGTCTCAAATGCTCAGGTTGTGGTACTTGAAAGTTACCGACCCGGGACAGATCTAAAAGTTTAGTAATTACTTGACAATTCACAACAAAAACTTCATTACAAACAATGGTCTTGAACGTGCAATTGACAGAGTCCGCTTCATGCAAGTTAGCATAAAATTGGGCAGTCATTTCTATATGTGTTGTTCCCATGGAATGAAGAATTATACCCCACTTATGGTTTTTGAAGAACCCAGGAAGATCATCTACACTAAGTTCTGAAGGATCATAAATCCTCTCCATAATAGGCCTCTTTGTACTATATTTTACAAAATAATCACGAGCCTCTACGTCCACAAACCTAGTTTGTAAGCTTGGATTATAAATAGTATATCGATTTTGACTACCCGAACTTTCATCACGACTAAGTCTCTTCCTAAAAGCCATTGAAATCAAAGAGAAGCTAAGAAACAGTGAAGCACTTACCGGGTACACGAACTATTGATAATGGTGAAGCTCCGGAACTGGAAAGGAAGAGGAATCAAATGCAAATCCGTGTGAATTTTGCTGCGGATCCAACGGTACCAAGAACACTCAAGGAGATCAAAAGAAGAGTTTTTGGTGATTATGAGTTTGCAAACCCTTGGGTTTTTCTCTTTCGCTCGTGAACTGTCGAGAAGAGAAGGTGAAAAGAAGAAGAAAAATAGGATTTTTTTTCTCGCTTTATGTGCAAACGGATTAAAACCCAAACCAGCACGTTTACGAACGAGGTTATGTCACGAACTGGATTCGAATTCAATGTACGTGAATCGTACGTGTGCAATCAATGGCTCGTTTGTTTTAAGCTTCATCAAAATTTTGATAAGCAACAAACATTTTTCTTGAGCAATTCTTTGTATAGACTAGATACTATAATATAAAGAGAGTTTGCACACTGTGACACCAAGAGAGAGTTTCTTTCCAATTACTATTGCATCTTACAGTATTGATAAATACCCAAGGAACAATTGTTACAAGTTTTTCAAAGAACTTTAAAAAGACACAGGAGAATTTGTGTTCCTGATTTCTTCGTTTGCAACTTATAATGAACATTCTCTGCAAATAATATTTATACAGCACAGGGAAACTCTTTTGATAAGAAGAGACATCCTGACTTTCTCACAAAAGAGAACAATACAATTATCTTGAGAGAGTGTATCAGGATTTGACTGATAAAATGATTCATGCTCTGAGATGATACATTCCGATAGCTGAGATTTAAGCTCTTCTCGTAATTCGTTCAGTTTGTTACCACTAATTGGATCACACATAGAAGGAGCATTGCTTTTACAAATTAGCAGACCAATATCGACCTCAACATGAATATTATTCATCATAACTTGATTTAGCTTATTAAGAGAATCTTGCTCTTTCTGGAGAAATAACTCAACATCAAGAGATAAGCTTTTAAGTTTCTTTTCAAGCACTGAAAACATTTCAATGGATTTTAAACCTGGTGGAGGTTTAGACAAAATTTCTTCTACAAATTTTATTAAAACAGTAATGGAAGAGAATTATGAAATCCCTGGATCTAGTAGTACGTTTATTGAGATAGCGTTTCTGTCCATAGAGTCATATTGCTACAAACACAGACTTATGAGGTCTTAAACGTGTTTGCCTGCTCTGATACCAATTGAAAAAGCGGGGGTCTAACAACCACACCCTATATTTTGTTTATGCAATCTGTATGGACCAACTCCAATATAATTCCAAGGGAATCAACTAGACATTCCGACTCAATCAAGGAAAATATATTCAAGAGTTATATCTCAATTTCTCAAATCAATCTGCAATCGAACAAATAGAAATATGTGAGCCAGATTAACAAGAGAAA
The DNA here is from genome assembly GCF_003573695.1 of Papaver somniferum. Lineage (NCBI taxonomy): Eukaryota > Viridiplantae > Streptophyta > Magnoliopsida > Ranunculales > Papaveraceae > Papaver > Papaver somniferum. Next base: position 55,468,284 of record NC_039367.1, read on the forward strand.
CAACTTGGATGGTACCAAAGACCAATATTCAAGCGTCAATCAATTTCAAGCAACAACCAAAGGTTGGATTCACCAATTGATTGAACTACGCACAACCTGTGATATTTCAATTATATAGAAAATATAATGTGGAAAAGAAATAACACAGACACCAGAAATTTTGTTAACGAGGAAACCGCAAATGCATAAAAACTCTGGGACCTAGTTCAGATTTGAACACCACACTGTATTAAGCCGCTACAGACTCTAGCCTACTATAAGTTAACTTCATACTGGAATGTAGTTGAGCCCTAACCAATCTCACACTGATTAAGGTACAGTCGCGTTCCTTACGCCTCTGAATACCAGCAGGACTCTCACCCACAACTAAGAGTTGCTACGACCCAAAGTCGAAGACTTGATAAACAAATCTGTCTCACACAGAAAAATCTATTGAATAAATAAATCTGTCTCCCACAGAAATACCTCCGAGTTTTTTGTTCCGTCTTTTGATATTTCAAGGTGAACATGAACCAATTGATACACCGAACTTATATTCCCGAAGAACAACCTAGTAATATCAATCACCTCACAATAATCTTAACCATATGGTAACATAACAAGATATTGTGGAATCACAAAGAATGAGACGAAGAGCTTTGTGATTACTTTTTATCTTACCTATCGGAGATTAAATATGAAATATATACATAAATAGGTCTGTTTTGGTAGGTCGTTTTCAAATCTAAACCTCTTTTTTAATTTCTTACAAATCTAAGCCAGTTGAACGGATTCCATCCAAATCCGTTATCTCAGTCAATATCTCAGCAAAATCCCATACAAGGAGATCTTTTGTAGGTGCAGACATTACGAAAATGCCCTCTTCTTCTTCTCAACAAAATTTAACGATCTGATTGTTTCTTACTTCTTCTCTTCTCCTCTCTGGTTATTCTAAATCGAAGGTATGGAGTTCGGCTCCGGGTTATTCACTGGTTTGGGTAAGATTTTGCGCGAGTCTGGATAGAGTTATCTTTGAAAGAAAACATGGAAGAAACAAGCATAGCTTCCATTGAATTTATTGTTGAATGGTGGTAATGAAAGAGTTTTTTTGAAGATTCTGTGATGAATTATGAGTTGGTTTCTTGCTGGATTCAATTGAAGATTTCAGCAAGGAATATTCAGTGAAAGAAAGTCTGTTGTTGTTGTTGGTAATGGCAGTAAACGGTGAAGATTGACAATGGATGTTTTCGAGTTCTAAGTAGTGAAGATTGATGATGATATAGAGTTTGAATGAATTAGAAATGGTGGGTCTATATCTGATTTGAATTTGCAGGGAATTGGAGGTCTACAGAAGGTATTTCCTTACCGGAGAAAAACACCATCTGAGTGTGCACAACAACCGTTTGACAAAAATCCTGAACCACAGGCCAGGTCTTGTAGCAGTAAGCCACATCCCTTCTCTTTGACGCTGCTCTATCCATGAACACAGAGTAGGAATTCTTGGGTTTTTGTGTTGAATGGTTGTTGTGATGATTGGTTGATGCTACTGTAGAAGATAGTGTTGTTGAGTAGTATTTGAAGCTAGAATTAAAGTTGCAGATGGAATAGGTTGTATGTCATAATTGTAGGGATGTGGGAATGAATGGGTATGGATGTATGAACATAAATGCAGGGTTTGAGGTTATGAGCTCAGTCTTGAACCTGCAATGGGCTGAGACAATGATGAGTCTGTGTGAGAAATGGCTAGGTGCAGATGGAGTTATGTTTACAATGCCATGTGTTGTGGTGTAACCGAATTACTTAGTCTGCTCACTGGGTTTTTGGTATTTTTTATTTTGCAGTGAAAATGAAGCTCAAATGTGCATTTACAATGCTTTGTTGCGATATTGATGAAGCGGATTCTCATGAGCTCTCTGGTAAGTTCAATTACTGTGAAATTGGTGTTCTGAATTATCAATTATCACATTTAAGAGCTTTTAGTGAGAGAGTTTAGCTAGTTGTCATTTGACTTGTGATTTTAGGCTTGCCGGAAGTGTTATCCGTTAGGCCTGACCGGGATTTTGAATCTGCGAAGAAGGATTACAGTTTAGACATTGTTCAATTGGGTGGTGTGTCGAATTTAAGTGCTGGAACATCTCGGTTGTTTTCGGAGGGGAATTCTAAGTATTGGTTAGTTAGAATGGAAAAACCTACTGTTGAAGTGTTACAAAAGCGCAAATGGTGGATTACTATGCTCAAATACTATCAAAGGTTTTGGGAAAGTAAGTATTGATGTTTTAACTACTACTTGTGTTGAGTTTTCGTCTTTTTTGCCTATCTTTAATTCTCTTAAATATGTGTAAATGATGTTCTGCAATGAGATGGATGCAAAAATGTGTATATATCGTATTTCATGGAAAAAGAACTTTGGGTTCTGTTGTGAACTTGATGATGAATGTGTGCGCGAACTTGTAGGTCAGTGCCAGCTGCTATTGTGAACAATGGAGTATGTGGAGTTATGTTTGATGTGTTAGAAGGAGATTTTGAAGTTGTTGCTGCACTGAGTTGTTTGAGGAGTAAAGTCAGGAAGCTACAGGAAATTGGTAGTGCAGGCAGTGAATGGCTTGAGAAGAATAAGTCTGTAATTGCAAATGAAAATTTAACTGAACTGCAAATGGCTAGAGTAATGTGCTACAATGTACGTATTTTAGGTGCTGCAATAGTAATGTGCAGGCAGTAGTGGCTTGAGTATTGGTGATGAGACATAATTAAATCAGCGATTCAAAGCGCTAATAAGTCTTTTTACTTCTGCTTAACGGTGCTAACTTTCCATCCATCAATTTTGGTCAAATAAGGCTTAGATTTGTAAGAAATAAAAAAAGAGACTTAGTTTTGTAAACCATAAAAAAAAGGCCTAGATTTGTAAAAAGCCCATTAAATATCGAGGAAATCTTAGAGAAGATAGTACTCAATACGATAGAACAAAGTAAGATCAGAACACACAACTGCAGAGAAAATAGTTGGGTCTGGCTTCAGAATCCGAATGAAGTCTTTAAGTCGTTAACCTATAATGGTTTTAGGAAAAACCCAGGTTAAAGGAGAATCGACTCTAACTGCAACTAGTATCACACAAGAGGTGTGGGGATTAGGTTTCCCAGTTGCTAGAGTTCTCACTTATATAGTCTTCAAATCAGGGTTTGCAATCAATGCTACCTTGGTAACAAAGCATTCAATATTCACCGTTAGATGAAAACCTGATTAGAGTTGAGCTAATATCTTTCAACCATTAGATTGTCTTAGCTTGTTATACACAAAGGAAATGTGCCTTCATTTAGATATGGGTAATCGTACCTAAGCGTGTACACTTGGTTGGCTCAACAATAGTTAACCGAAGTTAGCCATATGAACACTTTCATATCAACCTTTTTCATCTTTATCACAACTAGTTCAAATGCCTCAAATGAAACTAGTTATAGAGTTGTTCAATTGTTTATATTCTCATAGAAGTATACAAGACACAATTGAAGCAAAATCGGTTTTGATTCGCTCGAATCAATTCATGAATACTATAGCCATGGTTTGCAAAGATTGCATTCCTTATTATATAAATGCATTTGTTCATGAGCATGTAAACATACATAACCGATTTTAGAACTTAACCCACTCAGGTATGCAAACGGGTACACATACCTAAGTTCCCGGACTTAGTCTTGTTCGCCAGTATGCAAACGAGTACGCATACTGTCGTTCATGACCGAACTCAGTTGAATCAGTACGCATACGGGTATGCATACTATAGTTCCCGGACTTCAACTGTTGAATCAGTACGCATACGGGTATGCATACTAAATTCCCGGACTTGGAATACACATGCAACAGTTAGCATACAAGTATGCATACTGTGCTATATCCAATAAAAGGTTAATTGTTTTAATCTCCCATTTTAAACATTGAAACATTCTTGGAAGACAAGAATAGCCGTCTCACACAAACTATTAGCTTCAAGTCAATTTTCAAGTGATCATATGATCAATACGAAATATTCCGATTTTACATCAAATGACCCTCTCACACAAATCGTATAAGATGTTACCAAGCGATTTTCACATGATCATATTTTGACTTTCGTCAAGAATAAAAGATGAACTTGGTTAAAGCGAAAGTTTATCAACACATATTTCGAGAAATATATAAGCGAGTTAAACTCAACTCGAAATATCAAATGTGTATAATGTAAAGTCTACATAGCTATACGACTTTTGTCTCAATAGGAGATAGAATAGAAATAGACTTTGAGTGTTAGATGAGTTCAAGTCTCCACATACCTTTTGTCGATGAAGTTCCACAAGCTCCCCTTAGTAGTTCTTTGTCTTCAATCGATGAACTCCATGAAGTCGAAAGCTCAACTACACATTCTATCCTAATCTGAGACATAGCTATAAGTAGATTAGAAATCAAGACTTATAGTTTTGACAACTAAACTTGACAAACAAGCTTGAGACAGCAACGCTTGCGAGTTCGGACGAGCAGTGCTCTAACAAGTAGCCTTTGAAGTTATAAGCACAAAGCGGTATCCAATAACACTCAAGACTTAATCAATAATCCACAAACACGGAGTGATTTAGTGAATAAAGTTTGTCTTAGAAATGTCTATGAGAATCTTAGCAAAATCGAACATAAATATATGTAATAGTTTATGTATTTCTGCTAAACTGGAACTAGACATGTTTGCACACCATTGATAGCTCGTGAAGTCAGGCCACGAGGGTTTTCATACCTTAGAAATTCGTGAAAGTCAGGTCACAAGGGTTTGCAAACCTCGGCATTTTGCGAAATTCAAATGGTAGGGGTTCACAAACCGGGTTTGCGACACTACCTAATTCCCGAACTTAGATGTAAAGGTTTTGCAAACCGGGTTTGCAAACCTCTACAGTCTGTGGAATTCAAACTAACTTTGGTAAAGCACACAACTATATTAACCTATCACCAAGAAGTTCTTTTTCTCACATAATGAATTTGAAATATTCTCAATAGCCATATACAGTATACATTGTTGCTTGGGCATTTTCCAAATAATCAACTTGAAGCAAAAATAGTTCTTGCACAATGAATTATTTTTAACTAAGATTGTTAAGGATCTAGATCTTCCATTGCTTGAATCATGTTCTGAGAGTTTAACAATACAAGCTTGAACTCGAAATTTCTTCTTTGCATCCTTAAATTTACTAAAACGAGTTCAAATTTGTGCACCCTCCAAAACCGGGGTGCACAATCCAGCCTTTGCTATTGGTCTACTTATTTCAACTGGTTTCTGGTTTCGTTTATCCTTTCTTTTTTTTTGTTCTTTAAAAATTAGATTGAAAACAAAAGTGATTAAAGGTGTATAATATTTTTGATCTTAATTATCGCCTATTTTATTTTTCACTCTCTTCTCTTGCAACCTAAATTAGAACCCTGAGGAAAAATCCAATTTGAACCCAAAACCATTCCATCACAGTATCATACCAATCACGCATTATCCGTATACCATATAAACAGACTGAATTAACATGCGATGGATTCAATCAACATATCAGTGATAAACCTGTTATTCAAGCTATGAAATTTGAACTTCTTACGGAACTCATGGCTCTGATTCAATTAATATTCATGGTAGAAGAATAACAAGAACCTAAATCATAAAAAAGACCTTCACCCATTTGAAGAGACTGATATTTTTTATCATCATACTTCAATGATAACTATTACACAAACAAGAATGATCTGCTTCAATCATATTACACATGATTATAGTGTGGGTTTTTCTTAAATCTCTTTTTAAACATGTGAAGAAGAAACTCAACACTAGACAAATTAATTAGTCTCCAACTGTAGATTTGAATTTAATCAAAATCATTGAATTACCCTTGTTTTCATATCACCAGATAGCCAATTGCTCAATACTCTCTCTACTCAGTAAAACTTTATAGCCAACTGTGAAACCATCTAATTCTATCATAATTTGTATTTTTTTTCTCACTTAAGGAAAAAAAATCTCAAAACACCTCCAAGAAAAGAATACCCAAAATAATTTGGTTTTTATAAATCTACAAAATAACGTAAAAAGTACCATATAAATTTTAGAAATCATCAAGATTAGAAGAAAATCAACCTGATTATTATTTTGAGAATGAGAGAGATTAAAAAGAAAGAGAGAGAATACTTTTATTAGGGAGTAAAATACGAAGTATAAAACTGGTTTTATGATAAGAGTAAATAAATATAACCCTCTAATAAGGAGCGCTGGAATGTGCACCCTGGTTTTGAAGAGGTGCACAAATTTGGACTCACTAAAAATCATACGTCACAGTCTCATAAGATAAAATGTTAAATAGTAAAGGTCATCCTTCACACATCTCTTTGTTGATGAAGTTCTTGCAAATATCTTCGTTTTTCTTCAGTCTTCAATCTTTGAGGGTTATTTAGTGACTTTTTATACTCAACTACCTAGTCCGAGACTTGACTTTAATAGACTAAAAATCAGATATAGTTTTGTATATCTAACATTAACAACAAGCTTGAGATAGAAAAACTTGCGAGTTCGACCAAGAGATGCTCTAACACTATATATAATCAAAAACCTCAAACAACACAAACATAACCAACATATAAAGGGTGCAAGGAATGAGTTATAACAGTAATAAATATAATATTTTATGAGTTTTTTGATGTAAACAGGGTGTAAAGCTGGAGTTCGTGAAAGAATAAGATTATTATGATTACCCATACAAGTTTCTATTTATTCTGTTGAATAAAAAAACCTAGCTAGAATGAACTTTCAAGGTAAACCATGGTTTCCTCTTCTTGTCATCTTTCAATCCTTGATTCTTGTGTGCAGGAACAATCTTAGCTCTGAATTTAGGGTTTATTTGTTGTGTTGGTTACTGATTTAAGTGTTTTTTTATTTGATTTTTGGTGTTGGTTCCATCTTTGGGGATTAGAGTTATTAAAATTACATACTTATGTTTGGCACGACTAAGATAAAGCTTGATCGATATTTACAATAAGGGTAATAACAAGCAACGGCTGTATTTTATTTTGTTGTAATCAACAGTTATAACTTTGTGCTCCGATTTTTTATTTTTTATTTTTGTCGCAGAATCTTGGTTGTGATCTTGAATGGATATTTGATAGTGGGTACATTAGAACATACAAATTAAAAGAAAAAAAAACTATGTAAAAGTAATGTATTTCACATCAATTTGTTTCTTTTAAGGAGTATTCTTTTTGAGACAAGCTAGCTTTTCGGATATGGTAACAAATCGATTGTTCTCAACCAGCAATTGAAGCACCTCGGTTAATACTTCATTCACTACGTCATTTCCTAATATATATAATAACTAAAGTGATTTATTTTGTGACATATGTGATACCACATGTGTCATATATGTATATATATATATATATAACCTACATCTATATCCATTCTTAAATTGATATTATTTAATGTTATTTACTTTGGAAAATTCTCATTAGGGGGTGGAGGGCATTCTTATTGAGTCGTGTAAGCTTTAGTGGTTCTTGCACATTAGAAAATTGTTATGTACATGTAAAAAAATGTTGACAATATATATATATAAGTACTTTATAAAGGCAACTGGGTATTTTATGGTCGATAGACAACAATTTTTTAATCAACTACATACCTCCACATCTAATGGCACAAGCACATCCCTGAAAAATGAACGTTTGTTTAGTATCTAATGGCAAAAACCGATGTTTTTTTCTTACATGTACATGCAACTTAGCTTTTCTTTTTCTCGTTATATTTCTTTGTACCAAAAATAAATAAATAAATAAAAAGTAGCAGTAGTAACGTGTTCTAGGAGTACTATTAATAAAAACCGATACAAAGCTGCACTGAAATTCATTGGAACAACGTTATAAAATGTTGGAAAGGTGTTGGATGATGATGAAATATAGGGGGATGAATATATCTGTTTCCCAAAACCTATGGAAGATCCGCAATCAATTCCAACATCAGACTCTTCCACTAAAGATGGAGATGGACGTACACCGTGTTTGTAACCCGTCCCTTTGTAGGATATTATTATCCTTTTGTCCGAATCTGATGACATATCGACAGTTTTTTTCATTGGACATTTGTCCACTGAGCACCGGTAATATAGCCTTGTAATTGTGTTGTTCAGTATCATCTTTTCTCCGTACTTTTCTATTTCTGCTCATCATCATTTGTATCATGAATCGTCATCTTCCTTTTACCTTTGGATATTCTGAACACAACAACAACAAAAAAAACAATTAATAAACAATTAAAATTAACAAACTTCAAACAAAAATAAATACTAAACAAAAGTACACTTCTCTTTTCTTTTTTTCACTTTTGTTTTTGTCGTTGCAATTCGCCGCAATTTCATCTGGTCCCATATTAAGGAATTGACCTCTATACAATTATATGAGTTCCACTCAGGTTCGTGATTGTAATGAGTTGAAGATTTAAAATCTTTGTAACATTTACTGTTTATAGATCATTCAACACAAAAACAAACCTAGTACATTAGGCTTGGTAGATAATCTTATGTACAAAAAAAGTTTATTTTTCGAGCGTTCTCATTAACTAGAGCTTGTGGTTGATTATGACCGTTTTTTCATGGAGATGTAGACGTTTACCTTTAGATTGAAGCGTGCTTTTTCCACACGAAAAATGAATGTTAATCATGTCAATCTCAATCAAACTTACATTATAGATGTATTTAAAATGCAACAGTTTTACTTATTGAGAAAAGTCTAGTATAAAGGCAAAGTTATCGCACGCTTCCCTTACCATTGTACTGATATCAGAGAAAGATGTCGCATTGGTATGCTAAGGGATAAAACATTAGTTAAATATATCGTAGATTAATTGATGGGAATTAAGGATCCATATATTATTGGAACATCTGATAAAATTTGATTGGGAAGTAATTACCAACACAATAATCATTAAGTTCAGCTGTTCCGGACGTACATTACCACATACATTGGAATCAGTAACACCAAAAAAACATGCATTATTTAACCAACATATATTAGTTCTCCGTTATTTCTCAAGCATATTTTGTGTTAAAAAGTTTACGAAAATTGAAACCATATATGCTACTAACAAGATAAACGTTACCCAGTTCAAAAAATTTGCGAAATTGTTTATATTGAAAAAAACTAAATATCAATTGGGTCTTACAATTATTGATGAACCAATCTTCATTGTTGTTAACTGGTCTCTAATGGAGATCTGCAATAACATAAAATGGTTAGATTACCATAAGATTGTAAACATGAGAAAAGTTAGAGTAATTATATTAGGATATTTTTCTTCGTTAAATAATTTAGAAACATAAAAGAGCGGATATACTAGACGTACGACTATTGAGAAAAAGCTAAATAAAGTAAGAGTACCGGGGACTTCAGTATGCCACATGACTCGTCTTACATTATTCTATGTGCTCTGTTATATCTCACAAATTAAGAAAAGAATTTATTCCTTCAACACTGGATTGCTAATGTTTTTCTCAACGGTGTATAAGAACCAACATCAAATATTTAAGCCATATAATGATCCTAACTGAATAACCAATAAAAATAAAAGGAGAACAGATATCAAGATGTTGAACTTAGTTGTTGATAGCGAATATTAAAGGACAAAAACTTTTGTAGAAAAGTACAATAAAAGGTGTTTTAATATTTTTTTTTAATGTTGTTCTTTCCATAAAAAGGGTAAAGAATAAAAATAATGATTCTATTCATAGGCGTGTAAAAGATCCTCTATATTTTTTAGGCAAAATTTTTGTCACAAATATATGTGAAAAGGTATTCAATAAACGAGGATATTGTAACAAGTAAACGTGGTTGTCCAAAATTCTAAACATTATAGATTTCTTTAGATATTGATTAATAGTATTTCTAAAGAAAGATTTATTTTTTTTTAAATTATGAAATTTGCGCGTCTGGTGTCTCCCTATATAAAGTGTTGAGAAAAACACAAACCTCATTATTTACACGTCAAGGTTTTTTTCTTTCTTCCTTTCGTTTTCGTTTTAGGATTAAGTTTTGTCGTCTCATCCCCTTTTGTTGTTTGTTTTATAGGTACCCTAAAAGTATGATCAACTGGGAGTCCATGAGTACCAATTTGAGGTGAACAACAGTAGATGAACATGTGCATCCAAATGCGTCTAATGCAAGGCATACTTAAGTTGACGCATTATGTGGTATTTATTTCAATCTTTGAGGCAATTAATAGTGTTCTTCGTATCATTATAAATTGGTTTGTTTGTATATTATTACGATAAATTTCATCTCTTCCTTTTTCTGTATTTTTTATCATCTCTTATTGAAGAAGAAGAAGACCATCATCCGTTCTTCATCTCACAAATCTTCGTACATCAAAAGAATCAAGGTGATACACAACTTTATGCATACTGGAATAACCATTATATGATTATGCAAAACATAACTTGTAGAATAGTTGCTCAGTTGATCATTCATGTGTCTTACAAGTGGGGATATCAAGGTTTGACCTTTTCTGATTGATGTTTTAACCTTCATTTATAATTGTTAGAGCATAGCTCGGTTGAACTCACCAAGCATTGGTATGTCAAGTTTGGTTGTCATACTTTAGTATCAAAACTCATTTAGAGTCGCTTGATTAAATACTAGAGTCAACTTTGTTTAGGTTATACTAGAAAGTCTAGGAATGTTGAGACATACGAGTATTATTCCGAAGACCTGAAGAACGAGAAGAAGTAACGAACTACAACGAAGATATCATCCTTCCACTTGAGGTTAGTAATATAGACGTGAACTTGTTTCATTCCTAACGTATCTTTCAAGTCGTGCTATATTGAAAACATAACTGCGAAGCTTTATATGTTGTATATAATACTCCAGTGATGAGACATGATCATAATAGTATGATCATAGTATTAAGGAATTAGACTACGAAGTATAACACTTATCTTTTGAACTTCGTAGGTATGACATTGACATAATCTTGTATATAGTTTTATGATTACGTGAATAGGTGTATGGTGAAGATTTCATCCTAGGAAACAATGTTTTACATTTGATTAAAGGAAGTACATTCATGAACTTGTTTCATGAATCAAAAGGGAAATTAATAGGTTTATTGGTCCGGCTATTCATTGCATATTCTTTGATGACCAATATGTGTGAGTTGGTAGAACCAATCTTAACTCAGGTCATGTATCTTGGTATAACCGATCACAATACCTACACTTATGATTTGATATGATCGGTCCTGGTAATTGGTGTAACCAATCCTAAGTAATCACCATGAGATGGTATGATCGATCCTTGTAATTGGTGTGACTGATCATAAGTGTGTGTAACCGATCCTTGTAATTGGTGTAACCGATACTAGTGAGTGGTGTGACCGATCACAAGTAGATACCATGTTTAGGTAGAACCGATCCTAGTGATTGGTATAACCGATCCGAACCCATGTATGTAACTTGGTAGGACTGATTACAACTAACCATTGTGACTTGGTATGACCGATCACATAATAGTCTTGGAATACTGGTAGAACCAATTCTAAACTTGTTTGGAAGTGTGGTAGAATCGATTCCAAGAACCAAACCCATATAAATACGAAATACGGATTTGCAGTGAAAAGATGTCAACATACTTTGAACACGAGCAGTAACTCTTATCATTTATTATTCAAAGATATTCCTTGGTACTCAAGGTGATCCTGTGACGAAATAATTTAAGAATCTTTTAATAGGTTTTTGGTTTTATATGCTTTAATTACCAGCAATTAATGCATAGCTTTAGAGAATAAACATTAGTAACGTGCATTTACTAATTAGATATTTTTTATGAGAGATTTCGGAATTACTGGACCAGCATTTATTGGAATTAGGAAAACCGAATTTGAGCATTCACTGCATATCTTGAGAAGATTTTCGATTTTCGAAATTCCTTGGTGTCCAAATATCCTTGGTCTATAAAATACTTAAGTTTGCATTTCTAGCAAACTATCCTAAGAGCCAGATAAACTTCATTTCTTGTTGTATCTGGTGGAGCCGTCTAATCGGAGAGGAAAGTATCTTAATTAGGTGAAATCTCTTACGACCACTCGTTTAAATACATATGTGGGATAAATAAGCTCTACGAGTACCGTTGGTGGGAAACTAGATAATTGTAGTGTTGTTAGTTTTCAATTTGATTTGATTGACTAACGGTTGTTGAAACTTTGATTGCACCTAGTTTGTTTATTCTTGAGAATCTTCTCTTCTAATAGAAGATTCACTCAGACCAGATCAAAGTATCGACGAGATCTTTAGAATTGTTGTTAGATCTAAAGACATCTTTTGATAATCCGTTGTTAACAGACTATGTTCTGTGTGGATTGATCACAATATATTCAAGTGTTGTTGTGCAGGTATTTAAATGCAATAGAAGATTTTAAGACGAAGAAGAATTCTTATTAGTTTTCGTATCTTGTGGATTTAGTGCACAAACCTTGATCGGCTGGGATCCAACTAGAATCAATTTATCTTTGCTAGATCTGATTGGTTAGTTGCGTGAGATCGACATTCTCTATATTTATCTTTGAGATCTATATTGATTGAGTGCGAATCTAGACTTGACTATTTCGGTAGTTATTGTATAGATTGATCTAACCAAACAAAGGAGTTTATTATATTAAACATAAGAGCCTTTGTCAACAACTCATCATAATCTTTTAGCAAGATTGATTAGAGTGGTTACCAAATAGATTCTTCCTTTGCTGTTTGGAATACGACTCAAAGGACTTGCTATTCACGTATGTGACTCTAGAAGTCGAAGGCGCAGGGATACTTAGCGAACTAAGTATCTAGGGGTAGTCTGCTTGGTCTCAACTATACGAAGTTGGTTTAGATTTTGTATAGCGTCTAAATTCTAAGAGTATTCAAAACTGGACTAAGTCCCGGTTTGTTTTTTTTTGCATTTGCGGTTTCCTCATTAACAAAATCTTGCTGTGTCTTTTAGTTTGTTTTCCGCATTATAATTGTTATTATAATTAAGTAAAATACACAAGTACGTTAACTCCGTAATACTTGATAGTGATCCTATAAAGTTTCAGTTATTACCAAACCTATTATCAAGTACACACTTTGTTGTCATATCGTCTCGATCTTGTATCCATAGTCAATCACACAAGTGATCTTGTTGTCGTATTGTCTGGATCCCGTATCCATATACGATCATACGAAGTGTGAACCGAATTGTCTTATTGTCTCGACCCTGTCCATAGACGATCACATTCGTAAGATGACTTATAAGTTGACAAATAAAATATTGTGGTGTATTTGGGTACCCTCGTCTTTTTAATAATTACTATGTACTTTAGACTTCGTGCATATTTGGGACGTACTCTAGTAAGTTTTAGTTTTCAACTGTTTTTTATTCATGTTGTGCAAGTAATTGAGTTGTAAAAATTGTGTTAGAGCACTGCTCGGTTGACCCAACAAGTGTTGGTATGTCAAGCATGGTTGTCAAGTTTAGATGCCAAAACTCACAGATTGAATTGCTTATTATAGTCAAATTCGTTAGGTTAAATAGACTTTAGGACTTAAAAATGTTGAGACAAAATTGTAGCTACTCTTGAAAATTTGAAGACGAACGGAAGAAAAAAAATGAAGACATCACTATTTAAATTGAGGTTAGTAACTATTGAACAATTGTTCCTTTTCTATCTGGTTCTCACAATCTTATTTATTGAAGACATAACTGCAGAGTTTGTTTACATGGTTGTAGTATAATGTGACTTGATCGTCATCTGTGATAAAAGTGTCGAAGGAATGATATACATTAGATGTTCTCTAGAACTTATTGTATAAAGTTACAAAGTATACTTTTCGATATTTTCGATGATTTCGACATAACATTAATGTTGTACTTGTCGAAGGAATGATATACATGAATGACGTGCATTAGATACTTAGGTTTATCCAGAGCTTCTGAAGACGAGTCATGTCTATGTCATCGAGGCAACCATGTTATCTCTTTTTTGTAATGCACCTCCTTTTAGAAAAAATTAAAGTTGTATTGATGAAGTGACGAAAGATATGCAGTGTTATCATTAGAAGTGGACATGGTGATGTCGTTGCTTGCCAAAGTCTTTATATAGGTGGTTCGGAAGGTACAAAACATACATCCGAGGATGAAGGCCAAGCTTTTCTAATAGGGATCCAATTGCCCAAATTTCTTGATCTTTCGAAAGTGATATTAGAAAGCAACTCTCAATCGATGGTGAAATTTATAAAGTTTTTCCCTATTTCTCATCCACACTTTCCCTGTTTCCTATCCCCTTCATAATTTCTAAAATCAATTTATTGTCAGAGATGGTTTTGTCTATGTACAATCTATAAAAGTCAAATTGACTATGACTATCACTATTTTTATTTGTATTCTTCTTTGTTAACCTCTCTTTTCATTGAACAAAACAAAAAACTATCAAGTTAGAAACCCTAGGTTAGATTCATATTAATTATTATGATAGTACACTTATTTCTTTATCTTTTATCATTCAGTTCGCTCGAAAAGTAGATGAATTATCGGCGGATAATCGGTAAATTATTATTATGGAAGATTTCACTATTGAAAATTTAGGATAAAATATCTCAACCCTAACTCAATCAAATATCCAAGAAGATTTCATAGATTTCATTATTGAAACTCATTTTGTGAACAAGGTTTAGAGGTTAGTAACTACCCTAATTAATCACCCATGTCCAATCGGTAACTTTAAAAAAAATAAAAATCTGAAGAACCGGTCTTCCAGCTACGGATGACTAGTAATGATTTTGGTCGTCCAATTACGGACGACCATTAATGATCTCCATCGCCTAATTTATGATAATTACATAAATCAGGTTGTGTTTGAAAAGGCGAGGGTACCCAAATATACCTCAAGCTAAAACTTTTCCTACCTATAAGTCATTTCTCTGAAAGTGATTGCCTATGGACTGAGTCGAGACGATACAACTAATCGGTTCACACTTCGTGTGATCGTCTATGGATACGAGATCGAGACAATACGACAACGAAGTATGTTTACTTGATACAAAGGTTCGGACTTAACCAAACACAATAGGATTGCTTATCAAGTAAATAGGAATTAACGTTTGTGTAATTTACTTTAATTATAATAAAACAATTATAATGCGGAAAATAAAAGTAAATGACAAAGCAAGATTTTGTTAACGAGGAAACCGCAAATGCCGAAAAACCCCGGGACCTAGTCCAGAATTGAATACCCTCAGGATTAAGCCGCTACACAAAATTACACCTAACTTCGTATAGTTAAGACCAAGTAACTAACCCTATAGTTCACTTAGTTCCGTCTGTATTCCCACGCCTCCGACCTATGAATAAGTCACGTACTTGGAACAATCCCTTTGGTTCGTATTCCAGGCAGTAAAGGAACAAGAAATCAGTTTGGTATCAACTCAATTCAACCAAGTGGTATGAGTCGTACAAAGGCTCTTCCGTTTATCTTAACATAAACTCCTTCGTCGGGTCTAGATCTATCTTATGTTTAATCACCTTAAGGTAATCGTTTAAGATTAAGTCAACAACACCTTTAATCCGAAGAACCGTGTTGATGCCGATCTACTCAATTAATCAATCCAATCTACCACAAGGATAAACCGATTATTAATTGGATCCTCTTTTACCGAAACAAGTATTGTGCACAGCAAAGATTATAAAACCCAAGTCAGATCTTCAATATCTTCTTTGTCTTCAAATATTCTTAAATCTTCAATAAAACCATGCACACAATCACTTGAATCTCTTGTGATCAATCACGCACAAAACAGAGTCTGTTAACAATGGATTATCACAAGATCGTATTTAGAACTAACAACAGTCTAAAGATCCTTGTCGAAAGTCTGAACTAGTTTGAGTGAATCTTATATCAGAAGAGAAGATTCTCAAGAATAAACAAACTAGGTGCAATCATATTTCAACCACCGTTAGTCAATCAAATCAATCGAAAACAAAGATAAACCGCAATTATCTAGTTTCCCACCAACGGGTCGCGCTAGAGCTTCTCAATCCCAAAGAATACTTTAAAACGAGCGGTCGTAAGAGATTTCACCTAATTAGATTACTCTCCTCTCCGATAGGCGGCTACACCAGTAACAAAGACAAAAGAGGAAGTCTGTTGTTACGAAGGATTAGTTTTCTAGAAAGGCAAACTTCGTGTATTTATAAACAAGGAAGTTTGGACACCAAGGAATTTCCAAAACCGAAAATATTCTCAAGATATTCATAAATTCAGAGATTCGGTTTTCATAATTCCTGGAAATGCTCTGTCCAAAAATAACAATCGAAATCTCTTGGAAAATATAATTAGTAAATCCACATTACCAAATTCTGTAATTTCCATGCAAATGAAATTAATAACCTTAATTAAAATATTCTTAACTTATTTGTGTTTCGATCCTGGCCCTTAGTCGTTAAGGAATATCTTTGAACAATTATAGAAATAAATATTCTCAACACGTGTTCAGAGTTTGTCGACATCTTAACTTTGTAAGTTCTCTTTCACACTTACAACCTTGAAACCGATTTTCCACACTTCCAAACAAGTTTAGAATTGGTTCATATGACTTTCAAGAACTATGTGATTGATCAAAACAACATTCAATCACAATCATGGGTTTACGGTTTTACCGAAACAAGTTTCAGTTCTACCTCCATGTGAGTACTACGCATAGTCACACTAGCTTCCCAAAAGATTCGGTTGACTAGGTACTAGGATCGGTTGATCGCTGTCGTACGCGTCAAAAATAAAATTACTTTCTCACTCAACTAAATTTAAATGAAGTATGTGGTAAGAAAGAGTTCGTTCCCACAGGGAGGCTTTTGTTGTTATAAAAATTCAGTTTCTTAGTAACCAAGGGGGGGGGGGGGATTTTTGTTTTTATCTAAGCAATAAAATAAATTGAAAGCAATAAAAATAACTTGAATAATCAATAAGGAGAAGATATTGGTCACGGGATAGTATCATTCACAAACATGTATTTTCGTCAGTGACTAGAATTGGTATTTTAATCTCTCATTTACTAAAAGTCCTAGGATACATTGATCGCAAGAGTATCCCGTTTATTTCCCGATTTTATCACAAATAACATTAAAAGATGCTATTGTGAAATCTACCTAGAAAGCAACCTAAAGTGTAAAAGCACAATTAAGTTTAACTCCCTAAGAGCATTAAGTTCTATGAAATAAGACTAATCAATGAAAACAAACGTGTAAAAGCACTAATTCGTTTTAACAAAGGTTATAATTTATATGTGACTAGTAGGATATATCACTACAAGCACTACTCACATTTATGCTACTTGTAATCAGGAATTATCACTTTTTCGTATAATAACCCTAATCTAGCAATAGAGATGAAGACTAATCTAATTGATTCCGGACTCAATCAAACTAGCATTCAAATCTTAAAACAATATAAACCATGAATCATAAACAATAAAGATGAGACAAAACTAATCCATTGATTTAAATATCATGCTTGAGAAATCAACTTTTATCCCATAACCAATAATTGTATTTAGCTACTCATAGCTTTTGAGTTCATCATAATCATAATCAAAAATGAATTGAAGAAGATGAAAAATAAATGAAAGCGAACCCTAGTAGAATCGCCGCTCTCCAAAGTTCCCAATAAAAAAATACGTGATCCTCCAAGTTGTAGAAGACTTTTTCTTTTGTAGCTTTTCCTTTTTCAAAAGTGAAAACTACAGCCACACCCATTTTCTCACCTTCCACCACTGTCAAACACACGCGTGTAAAAGTTCACACGCGCACCCAAAATCGGCGTATAAATTCTGCCGAAACCCAAAATTTTCAAAATTCAGTTTTCTTTTTATTTTATTTCCAAGTTTAACCTCACTTTATGTTTTGAGATTTTGTATTGAGATTTTGTTCTGAGAGATTGAGATAGAGCCAGAGCGAGAGCTGAAGTATTGAATTATCGAGAGTTGCGAAGGAGCTGATTGAGAGATTCAATCTCAGCAAAGATAATCTGAAATTCAAGCTCAGGTTCGTTCGTTTTATCTTTGATTCTGATCTTTTTTAACTTTGATTCTGATCTTGTTTAATCTTGATTCGATTCTAGGTTTTAGTTTCTTTAAGATTATGATCTATTATTTTAAGTTACAAAGTTTAATTTAGGTTTTCGAATGGATTTTTAGATATTTTAAGCTTGTTTTTGAATTTACGATCAATGCAGATCTTTTCGATTCAATCTTTTAGTTTCGATTTCACAGAGTTCCAACTCCATTGCACTGTACTCATCTCTGAAGTTCTCCTAAAACTGCAATATGATTTAATAACACTCATCAGGGAAGGAATAACTTTATATGCATAACAGGTTATGCAGATACTTTAAGCAATGCATAACTTGTCATGCAGTCAATGTTGGATCTGCATAAGATGTTATGCAGTTAAACAATGTGTGATGCAGGGTATGCTTAACCAATATAATAAGGCCTTTTATATGCATAACAAGTTATGCAGATACTCTAAATAATGCATAAAAGGTCATGCAGTTATTTTTGGATTTGCATAAGATGTTATGCAGTTAAACAATGTTTGTATTTTAACTGCAAAAGCAGTTATGCATAATAAGTTATGCAGTTCACCATGTTTGCTTTTACTGCATAACCAGTTATGCATAATAAGATACGCAGTTCAGCATAGTTGCTTTTACTGCATAAGCAGTTATGCATAATAAGCTACGCAGTTATGCATAGTTGCTTTTACTGCATAACAAGTTATGCATAACAAGTTACGCAGTTATGCATAGCTGCTCTTACTGCATAAGCAGTAATGCATAACGTTATGCATAAATGTTTTTACTGCATAACCAGTTATGCAGATACTCTAAATAATGCATAACAAATCATGCAGTTAATTTTGGATCTGCCTAAGATGTTATGCAGGATAGATATGATTTGATTTTTTAAATTTGATCTTTGCTGTTGTTGATTTGATATTTTAATTTTGAGTAAGAATTTTTTTTCTGAAGCAACATGCAGGATATATATGTTTGATTTTTTCTCTTTTTGTGTTTTGCAGGGTGAAATGCCTGTTATTAGTGCACTAGCTGTGATTCACTACTTCAGTGAATTCTTAGCACATCATGTTGATGTCAATTCAACTCTGGAGAATTTGAAGACAGTCGTTTGCCTGAAGTGGACTCGTTTACTACCTCATCATGTCAGTTTTTGTTTTAATGATGGAAGCAAGTTTTTGCGAGTTGATTCTGATTTTCTGCTTCAGTGTTTTGTATCTCGTTGCCAGTATAAAGGTCAGAAGAGCTTTGATTTACTTGTTGAAGTTGTCTCCAATTCTTTCAATTATTCCAGCAGTCGTAGTAGAGCTTCATCAAGTATGCATTTAATAGAACCTGAACCAGAACAAGCTATGGTGAATTTCCTTGAAGATGGTTCTGTCCCTGTTAACAAGGTTCTTAGGACTGAGGGTTGGGATAAATTACTTGGTGAAGTTAGTAAAGTTTTTTTTGGAGGTGTAGCAGAGGTACGTATTGCAGTGAAGAAATATGAGCTAAAGTCTGGGTATGTTCTTGTATATACTAAGAATGAACCTAGCAGGTTCTATGCAAAATGCTCTAAAGAAAATTGCCCTTGGGAGTATAAGGTTTGTGATGTTGATGTTGAAAACATTATGATTAAGGTTAAGAAATATTATAGCAGTCATCACTGTGGTGTGGGATGTCAAAGGCTTTTCCAAAGGCTCAGCAGTAAATTTGTTTCTAGTCTTATCAAGGAAGAAATCAGAAGTGATCCGAGTATCAAAGCTTCTGATTTGAAAAAGTTTTTTAAACATAGCTACGGTATCAATATGAAATACTACCAAGCTTACAATGGAATAGAGAAAGTGTATGAGGATATATTTGGTGATGATGCCATTTCGTATTCACATCTGGCATGGTATGTAGATGCCATTCGCAGCACAAATCCTGGGAGTTGTATTGATTTTCAAGTTCAAAGGGATGAAACTGAATCGAACAAGGATAGTTTAACTGATTTAGAAGTTGAAGCACCTTCAAATAAGTTTGTGCGTCTTTTTATTGCTTTCGAGGCATGCATCAGTGGTTACCGTTACCTTCGTCCCATGATTTATGTCGATGCTACCTTTCTTACAGGGAGATTTAGAGGATGCCTCATGGCTGCAACCGGTATCAATGCTGAAAATGGTTAGTTTTATGATAATGTATCCTTTTTATATATGTGCATAATGTTTCATGCATTATTTATTTTGGCTTCATAGTGTTTTATGCATAATATCTTATGCATTACTCTTTTCACTTTTCTGGTTATGCATCAGTTTTGTTTAGATACATAAGACATTATGCATTTTTTTATAGCTGCATAATGCCTTATGCATTACTATTTCCACTTTTCTGTTATGGAATTTATGCACGTGCATAATGCATAAGATATTATGCATCATTTTTTTTAGATGCATAAGACATTATGCATCATCTTATTTAGATGCATAAGACATTATGCATCATTTTATTTAGATGCACATACTTTATGTATACATTGGCTTGATTTTATAATTTTTTAAGTCTTGAACCATGTTTTCTTGCTGTACAGGGTTCTTTCCACTAGCCATGGCCCTAGTACCTGCTGAAGATAATGATAACTGGGAATGGTTCATGAGGAATTTGAGTAATGTTGTTGATCATGATTAAAGGCCAATCACATTTTTATCCGATCGTGCAGAAGGATTAAAGAGATCGATTCCAGTTATTTTCCATGGATCCTTCCATAGTTTCTGCTATTATCATCTTAAGATGAACTTACCTATTAATGCTTCTGACGAAAGGTATGGTGCCGTTATTGATGCATTTCATGATTCTGTATATGCTCTTAGTCCTGAAGGCTTCCAAAATGCCATTGCTACGATTAGGGGTCTTGGTTGTGGTTGGGTTGCAAACTATATTGAAGATATACCTCCCGAGAGATGGTCAAATGCCTTTTTTCAGGGTTGTAGGTATGGAAGGAAATCTTCTACTCTTGCTGAATCCTTCAATAGTTGGATGAAGGTACATAAGAAGCTCCCTGCTAATGCTCTTCTGGATCAGATAAGGAAGGATGTGATGAGGATGATGTCAGAAAGGAGAAATACCGGTAAAAGTTTCATAACAGTTCTCACACCGAAGAATGAAGTAAAGATGAAGGCTCTTATTGATGAGGGTTTAACCTGGCTGGTTATACAGTCCGATACTCATGTTTATGAAGTGGAGGGCGGGGAGAGTTCTCATTGTGTTAACCTTGAGCTAAAGACATGTACCTGTCAGAGGTGGCGCGTCTATGGGTTTCCATGTGTGCATGCTTTTGCTTCGATAACAATGTCTGGTTCTAATCCATATGATTTTGTTGAACCTTATTTCACTACTTCATACTTCAATAATACCTACAACCATGCCATTCATCCTATTCCAAACTACAACAGGCCCGAAGTTTATGAAGGTAATCAGATTATCGATGTGCCTGATGTTAGGAGGCCGCCTGGGAGACCACCAGATAATAGACATTTGAGCAGTTACGAGAAGCCGCCAAGGAGATCTATTCGATGTGGTAATTGTTTTTGAGATTGGTCATCACAACAAGCAAACTTGCACAAAGCCTACCTGCTACAAGAAGCCGCTGAAGCAACCTAAGGGAAGTTAAGGGAGAGAATTTAACTTGTTGGTTTCTTCAAGCTTAGTTTTACGTTTGAACCTAATTCATTTTTCTTTATTTTAATTTCTGTATGGGATTTTATGAACAAGTACTTTTTCATTTTGTATTGGTTTTTATGAAGAAAAAAAATAATTCTTTTTTCACTGTTCTTTTCTGCTTATATCAGATAATGTTATTGCATAGTAAGTTATGCATTATTTTTGAAGATGCATCTAATGCATAACTTATTATGTATTATTTCTTGAAGATGCATAGTAAGTTATGCATTTATTTTTGAAGATGCATCTAATGCATAACTTATTATGTATTATTTCTTGAAGATGCATAGTAAGTTATGCATTTATTTTTATGAAGATGCATAACGGGTTATGCATCATTTTTATAAGATAACGTTATTCATTTTTATTCTTAAATGCATAATAGAAAATGCATTATTTTTGAAGATGCATAACTTGTTATGCATTATTTTTGAAGATGTATAACTTGTTATGCATTATTTTATGAAGATGTATAACTTGTTATCCATTATGATAGTACAGTTTTTCTAATTTTTGTGAAATAAGATTGTAGCAAATACATATAAGAAGCACTGGAAAAAGCATTGATATATAAATATATAAAAAAATCGAAAGTTAACAAGATATAAATTGTCTAGACATGCTTCATACCAACACATTATGCATAACATTACACAGCTTAATCATATTGCTGAGCAATTGCATCCCAGACGTCTTCATTTGCATCTATCTTCCAACTGTTAACTGGATCTGTCAGCATTTTCAATACCAGACTTATTCTTTTCTTGTTGGCTTTTTTTATTGCATCTTTCTTTTTCAACTTCAGCCATTTCTCTCTGACTTGACATTTCATACTCATCTTCATATAGTAGCATACAAATATGAGGCAGTCTGGGTGATGACCTTGTTCAGGAACATTATTGCAAATAATATCCTTGTATATAAGAGGTTCCCTCTTTATATCCACAATTTCTGGAGATATCTTCATTTGGTCATGTCTTTTGATAAAATAAGGCATACAAGCCTTTGCCATTATCAGAGCTTGATTCTTGCATTTAACTTTAAAGCTTGAAACACTGTTATAGAAGTTCCACTCACCCTCTGAAAAGTCATACTCTAACAATGTCCAATGTGTACCAGCAGGATTTTCCTTTGTTATATAGTTCATTGGAATGAACATTTTCTCAACTGAGATAGGTCATGTTATCAATGTTGGATTTTCCTTTGTTATATAGGTCATGCTGTCAATGTTGGATCTGCATAAGATGTTATGCAGTTAAACAATAAGTGACGCAGGGAAGGCGTAAAAATTTTTTTATATGCATAACTACTTATGCAGATAACCTAAACAATGTATAACTTGTCATGCTGTCAATGTTGGATCTGCATAAGATGTTATGCATTAAAACAATAAGTGACGCAGGGAAGGCGTAAAAACCCTTTTATATGCATAACTACTTATGCAGATAACCTAAACAATGCATAACTTGTCATGCTGTCAATGTTGGATCTGCATAAGATGTTATGCATTAAAACAATAAGTGATGCAGGGAATGCTTAACAAAAACAATAACACTTCTTATATGCATAACAAGTTATGCAGATACTCTAAACAATGCATAACAGGTCATGCAGTTATTTTTGGATCTGCATAAGATGTTATGCAGTTAAACAATGTTCGTATTTTATGCAGTTAAACAAGTTATGCATAATAAGTTATACAGTTCTGCATGTTTGCTTTCATATGCTTGAAATATACATTCATTCTTAAGGTTCATAAACAAGTACCTCTAAGCTTGAAATATGCTTCTTGAGCATTGCTTTCTTCATTGCTGCAAAGTCCCACCTTGCAGCTCTTGGTGTTGCATTGGGATTGACCTTGACAATGTCTGATGATGATATCTCATCTATGTACTGCATAACTAGTTATGCACATTTTCTTTGTACTGCATAACTAGTTATGCACATTTTTTTTGTACTGCATAACTTGTTATGCATCTGCATAACTGGTTATGCACATTTATTTTTGTGCCGCATAACAAGTTATGCATCTGCATAACTGGTTATGCACATTTTTTTTGTACTGCATAACTTGTTATGCACATTTTCTTTGTACTGCAAAACTAGTTATGCATATTTTTTTTTGCATCTGCAGTGATTTATGATAAGCATAACTGCATAATGTCTTATGCATTACTTTTCTCACTTTTTCTGGTTATGCATCAGTTTTTTTAGATGCATAAGACATTATGCATTATTTTGTTTTAGCTGCATATTGTCTTATGCATTACTTTTTTCACTTTTCTGATTTATGGATTTTTATGCACGTGCATAATGTCTTCTGCATCATTTTGTTTAGTGCATAAGACAATATAAGGGAAAATTTAGCTGCATAACATTTTTTCTGTTTCTTCTACTTGATTTTTTCTTCTTCATCTGTTTCATCCATTTTTGTTGAAATGTATTCTAGGGTTTAGTCAAAAATGATTTACTTCTTTGAATCATCGATTTTAAATGATTTATTTCTTTAAATGATGGAGAAAAAATCTTTGCAGATCCGTTACAGAGATTAATGGAGGAATAGGGAAAGAAACCGGCGGAGAAGAAAAAAAATTATGCCCAAAAACGATGAAGGGTAATAGAGTCTTTCAGTACGTTTTAAATATTTTTAAATAATTATGGGTGCGAGTGTATCAGAAATTAATTGTGGGCCTGGCGGTAAGGTTTTTTTTTTGGGCCTGCGCCTAAAATTCCCTTTTCAAAAACTAAGTCTTCAAAGCCCACAACTAGGCCTGTCAATGGAAATCCGTTAACCGTTAGCCGAATCCGATTACCCGGTTGCCGTTACGTTTAGTTCCATTATATCCGTTATCCGTTACCGATAATGTAGCGGTTAATTTTATCCGACGGTGACGGCAACGAAAGACCTATTTTCGTTAGCCTTAGTTCCGTTAACCGCTAACGTGTGCCTAGCACGTGTAACATTCATCTATACCTAGGTTACTATACTCGAATGAACATCATTTTCATCTTCTTCTGTTCTTCAACTCACAAACGAGAGAAGAAAAACTCACCCCTCAGTCGATTAGAAAACTAGGGTCATCTCCTTCCTTTCAATTCGAGCAAAATCATCATCTTCATTCGATTAGAAAACTAGGGTTATCTTGTACTTTTTATTTCGAGTTTAATTTCAATCCTAAAAACTAAATTTTCAATTTAGGGTTTCTGAAAATTGAAATTAGGGTTTTCAATTCGTGAAATTAATCATGACCCAAAGCGAAAGAGGAGCATCCAATTGCGTTGGTTCATCAAAAAGAAGTCATCCCTCTCAATCACTTTCAGTTGCATCTGAATTACCTTCTGCATCTCAAGTTCAACAATCAGGAATTCAATCAACACCTGCTGCTGTTGCAACAGAAGAAGCAGTAGAAGAAAGAGAAGTAGATGAAGATCCAATTATAGCTGAAGCAAAGAAGAAACTGCGTGCAGTAAGGTCTGATGTTTGGGATGATTTTGAAAGGTTAACTGAAAAGAAGATGGTAAAAGGTAAGGAGATTGGGATACTTGTAGCTAAATGCAAACATTGTAATAAGAGAATGACTTCACCCAGTAGCCAAGGAACCAGCAAATTGCATTACCCAATTCTGAAGAAATGAGGTTTGATATCTTAAGTTGGTGGAAGAGAATGACTTCACCCTAAAGGCACAGCTGCTGAAGAAATGAGGTTTGATATCTTAAGTTGGTGGAAGAATCATTCTGCTAAGTACCCAATTCTCTCAAGGATTGCAAGAGATGTATTGGTTGTTCCAGTGACAAGTGTAGCATCAGAATCCATGTTTAGTATTGGTGGCAGAGTTCTCACATCTCACAGGAGTTCATTAGCTCCAGATCTTGTTGAAGCTTTGCTTTGTTTGGGTGATTGGCTGCCAGATCTCACTCTCAGTGAGAGCAATAGTTTTGTTACTGGTAAGTTTCCTTATATCTTAATATTTTACTAGCTTTTACTGATAGTTGTGACTGCACTGACATTGCCACTTTTATTGGCTTATTGCACTGACATTGCCACTTTTATTGGCTTATTCCACTGACATTGCCACTTTGCCAACTTAAGTTGCTTCACTGACATCACTGTCTAACACTTTTCATTTTCCTTTCAAAATGCAGAAGTTGAGGACTAAGGAGGAATGCAGTTGGCATTGGCAGTGGAGAATTTGGAGATGGAGGAATGCATTTGCAGTTGCAGATGCAGTTGGCATCCCTTTGTCTTTTCTTTTGCAAAAACTTGGTTTTTTTCTTTTGATAGAACATGTGATGATCTGAACATGTAATTTGGTTTAGAACATGAACATCTGTATGTTTTTTTTTCTGTGTGTCATGGATTTAGAACTTGTTTGCTTGGATTTAGAACTATTCTATGTAATTGGTTTGTGTTTTAAACCTGCTTTTGTGTTGTCCTGTGACATACCGGTTAATACCGGAAAATTAACCGTTAGCCGATAAGTCCGACGTAACGGCAATGGTTTTGGATTTTACAATTCCGTCGGCATTTAACGGATAACGGTTAACCTCTAATTTAAACGGCAAAGGTAGCGGCAGAGCCATTATTTGTTACGTTACCCACAACCCAATACAAAGATGTCCACCAAGCCCATATGTGAAAACACCCATGTAGAAAATATGTCCCAAAAGAGGTCGCCGGGAAACTGATAAAGTGACCGGAAATTGTTCGGGGAGGTCACCGGAGAAGTCACCGGCAAAGTCAAACTAGTCGCCGGTCAACTGAGTCAAAGGAGAGTCAGACTGAGTCAACTCGGGTCAAGCCGACAGAGTCAGGGCAAAAGTCAGATGAGCTGACAAGGCTAACTAGTCTGAGTTGCCATGGCTTAAGCCATTTGTATGAAGCGCCATTTTTATCTTCAGTGTTGCACCATCGTGGTGCAATACCTTCCCCTGTAACCTTCAACTCAAACCAACTGCAACTTCTTATGTTCAACTTTCTGCCAACAACATATCAGCTCAACTGCCATGACAAAAACAATCTGAACCATTCTGCAACTTCAGTTCCAATTGCAGCACAACATCTCCACTCTTCTCTGCCAACTACAAAATATCCAACACCACCAGGTTCATCTCCATACCTGCTGCCTTCTGTAGCTTCTTGACCCTGCAATTTCAGCTCAGATATACATTCGACTGCCATCACCTCAACAACACTGCCTGTAGCTCCACAGCATTGCATCCACATTTTCACACACATTTATCCTGAGTTACTCTGCCTGCCTCCATCTCAGGCCGCACTTACTCAGCAACAACATCGACCGAACCTAGTTACATCAGAGACCCATTTCTTCCATGAGCTCCATCATAGCTTCATCTTATAATTCAGCTGACCTGCAACCAACAGCGACATGAATTTCCTGCTACTCCATTCTCACTTTCTCATTCACAACTCATCACCAGGATGCATATTTTGCGTAACCTCAAACACCAGCAGCTCTGTGTTACATCACAGCTCTAATAACAACCTCCAGACCAGCCCCTTTCAGCTTTAAATGCAGTTGCAACTTCAAGTACTCCTGCACATGCTCTAGCTTCAGCTCACCACCTGAACCAAACTTGCAAACATCCATGGCATCAACATCTCCCAGCTGACTTTACTCAGCCCCATAAGCGAACCCTTGTATTCAGATCAATACCAGCTGCAAACTCGAACACAGCATTCAGTGAACCAAACCCTGCACTAGAGCTAACACCACCAGCACCAGTCACTGCACATGCCAAATCAAACCATCCATTCTGCCTCGCCGTTGTACTTGCACCTCGTTGCTGCATCAAAATCTCATTACAACCCATGGCAGCATCCTGCTTTAACTTCATTATGCAACTTCAAATCCCTGTAATAACGTACATCTAGAGCATTCCTGCAATGTCCATCTGCTTTGCAATTCAGTTCCATCTCAGACTTAGGCCATAGTTCACTGCATCAGTTGTACATCACCATTTCATTACTATGTACTGATGGCAGAAACATCATCTCAGCTAACCTGCAATTGCACCTTCATCTCTGCATTAACAACAACTCTTCTCTAAGCCAACAATCAACCACAGACCCATTCAGGTCATCAATTTCTTCTCCGGGAAACCCATCGATCTCTTGATTTCACTTCATCGTTCACAGAGACAAAAACCCTTAATTAATTTCAGTTCATACACATTTCAGATTCAGAAGCCAACATCAAAACCCTAGCTTCGATTTCATTAATAAAATTAACCCCCATAAGCAATTTTCGGTTCAGCTTCAATTCATTAACATGCAATCTCTTGTTCAAACCCCTTTGCGGATTCAAACCCTAACATAATTTCATGGGTTAGTCTTCTCTTCTTCTCGATCTCTGAATTTCTGTAACTCTCAGATTCACTAATCCACCACAAATTCATCATCTCTGCTGCTTGAATATGATAACCCCTTTACTTCTCCATCATTGAACGACATCAAATTCAGTTCTTCTCCTCAGATTGACCACCAACAACAACAAACCCTATGTTCAGTTATTCAAATCGAGCCAAACACATCGAATCCCCATCTTCTTCTCAATCTGATTCTGAGCAACAGATCTTTATCCTTCTTAAACTTCATCTCCATCTCGAATTCTCACATCGATTCCTCTCTCAACTCAAACTCTCAGTAACGGCCGTCCCTCATTTTCCATCTCTCTCAATTTCAGACAAACAAAAGCACAACCGCAATGGAAGAAGATGGGTTCTCTGAATTTCAGGTATAGGGTAATAACCCAGATTTACATTGGCACCCAGGACTCGATAGGGGCTACCATGAAGTTACTTGGTTTGTCGGTTTTAGAGATCCGACAGGCTAGTTCTCTTTTCTTGCTCAACTGTCAGTTCTGTGAGGCTGACAGTTTAATTCCTGCATAACTCCTCTTTCTGGCGTAACCTCAGCTGGCTCCGCTCGCCTGTGAATTGACGTTTCTGCCCTTTATGCTCCAAAAGAGTGCTTTCTTCCTTCTTTTGCTCCAAATGAGTTCATTGCAGCTAATAAACTCAAACTCACACATAAGATACATAATTCATAAGAAAAATAGCAAAGAAAGCATAAACTGTAGATATAAAATTAGGTGTTTTACAACACCTATCAAACTCCCCCACACTTAGACTTTACTAGTCCTCGAGCAAATCAAACGAAACTTATTCTAAAGTATACATACAACTCACGCGAGGGTTTACTAGAGGTATACCCACAAAACCTACATTTCCAACTTACTAGTTCTCCATAAGGATAACATCCAACGTGCTAAGAAGACATAGAGATTCTGCACACTAGTCACAAGAAGTTAGACACATAAATGAACACAATCTCATCCTTAAAAGTTGAGAGAGAATAACAATCCCTTCTCGAAAGAAATTCGGGTTCGGAGTGATCAAAAGTCTCGACTCTGCCTCACAAGAAAGGGTTTTATGATATTGCTCTCAATAATAAACAGCTTTTTATAGGTCACACATGTGTCGAGGTAGGAATGAAGAGAGAATCCTGCGACACGTTGAATGGTAGGAAGGCAAAAACCCTCCGAATTGTTTTGAAAACCCACATCTTTTATTCATTTTGAAAACCCTTTTTCTGACAATCTCTAAGAAAGGAAATCAACCACTTAACGAAGGTGGAAATATGCTTACTTACCTCGTTATCCGTTCGGCGTGCAGTTAGCACCACTCTCACAGCATCCATAGAAACGTCTTCGGTCTTCAATCCTTGTCTTCGTCTTCAACTCTTGATGATGAAATCTTGAACTTCATAGAATCTTGAAAATGTGATTCTTTCCTCTAATTCCTTGTTGCTTGAAACTCCATTATAAATATTTTTTCTTCCATTGGCTTTATTGTTTGAATACAAAACCAAAAACGAACTAAACAAACCAAATATGATGGAATGAATATATATATATTTTTCTATTTTTCATTTCTCTTTTTTTTTGAGATGCAAGATAAATAAAGTAAAAACAAAAACAAACAAAAAATTAAAACTAATGATGGACCTAATAAACTTTTCTATTGTCTTTTTTTAAGACAAGAGAAAATAAAATACAAATTAACAAATAAAAATAAAGATAAAATAAAATACAAAGGCCACGGTGTAAGTACTTTACCGATCGATTCTTCACAACTTGTATGTCTCGATATCATAAACTTCTTGACTCTCATCTTGATAATATTCACTCTCGTACAATAGTCTTCAACTTGTAAAAATTATGCTCCTTGTCTTGTTGCTTTACTTGAATCTGAAATCTGCTCATTTCTGCACTGTTGCTTGTAAACCTAAAACGTCTTCAACTTTCCTTCGAATTTGTGATGCTCCTCTTGTTGATGATGATGGTGTTTCTATGGATCTGTTGGTGTAGAGAGAGATAAAGTGGACGGTGCTAACTGCGAACAAGATTACAAGTGGTATGTAAGTTAGCAATTCGATGTCACCATTCATGATTGATAAAATAGCACTCAAGAGATCAAAATAGTGCTTCTATTGGTGGGAGGTTGGGTAGCTCACCATTCTACCCGGAGTTTACGTACGGTGACACACACTTTAAAAGCACAAATTTAGACAGGTACAAAGAATTGAAGGTCGGTGCCTCTCATGATGTAACATGGGTAGTCTCCACTATAGTGGATCACAAATCTAATGTCGAATTCAGTCTGCACCTCATTTGCCACTGGGATGGTTAAATCCAACTTTAACTCTCATACAAGTAAGAAACCCGATCATGTTCTCTGTCATCTCTAAGTTCAGTCACTCTTATGAGAATCTCGATGTAATCTTAGCGACATGTATACTATGTGACTCTAAACTAACTACAAGTTGGAGTTTCTTATTCACTATTTTACATAAAAGTTGAAAATTTCATGAAAAATTTACAATGCAAATGCTTAACCACTCCCCCACACTTAAACTTTACATTGTCCTCAATGTAAATTGAATCGTCCAAAGAAAGTCAAGGTGGGAAATCATATATGATAATGTGACAAGAAATCAGAAAAAGTAAAAACAAAACAAGACAAGAAAGACTAAAAACAAGAAAAGAAATAAATACAAGACAAGAAATACTCATCCTATGGGTTGCCTCCCATTTAGCGCTTGGTTTAAAGTCGTCATCCCGACTATCTCCTTGTTTTCTATGCCTCCTCCAGAGGGAGTGCATCCACAAAGTTAGCTCCTTCCACCACTTCGGAAGTGAAATTATTATAATATGGTTTCAATCGGTACCCATGAACTTTAAGTTCCTTGCCTGTAGCTATGCTACGAATTTCTACTGCACCATGAGAAAACACATTAGTAACAATAAAAGGTCCAATCCAACGTGACCTTAATTTACCTAGAAATAAATGCAAGCGAGAATTAAACAAAAGCACTTTCCGCCGAATGCAAAATTATTTCCTAGAAATCATGTTATCATGAAAGGCCTTCATTTTCTCCTTGTAAATGCGCGAGCTTTCAAATGCATCATTGCGAAGCTCCTCTAGCTCTTGGAGTTGTAACTTCCTTTGCTTTCCAGCCCCATCCATCTCCATATTGCATTGCTTAATAGCCCAAAACGCCTTATGCTCAATTTCAACGAGTAAATGACAAGGTTTACCATACACAAGCCTAAAGGGAGACATCCCGATAGGTGTCTTGTATGCGGTTCTATAAGCCCACAAAGCATCATTAAGTCGCATGCTCCATATTTCCTTGTTGGATTCACCGTCTTATCTAGAATGGATTTCACCTCCCGATTAGACACCTCGGATTGTCCATTTGTTTGGGGATGATAAGGTGTTGCAATCTTGTGCGACACATTGTACTTCTTCAACAAGGTTTGTAAAATCCTGTTTTTGAAGTGAGAACCCCCATCGCTAATTATGGCCCTTGGAATTCCAAACCTTGCTAAGATAGCTTGCACAAAATCTGAAACCACTTTAGAATCATTAGTTGGGGTGGCCTTAGCTTCCACCCATTTCGAGACATAATCAACAAAAAGTAAGATATAAAAATTCCCATGAGAGTTGACAAAAGGACCCATAAAATCAATACCCCATACATCGAAAACTTCAATAAATTGAATAAAAGTTTGTGGCATTTGATTTCGGGCACCTAGATTGCCTGTTCTTTGGAACCTATCACAAGTTGTACAAAATATATATGCATCCTTGAACAAGGTTGTCCGATAGAAACCGCTTTCAAGTACCTTGTGAGCGGTTCTCTTACTCCCAAAATGTCCTCCGCAAGCATAAGAGTGACAAAAAGACAAGATAGAATTAAATTCATATTCGGGAATGCACCTTCGTAATACTTGGTCACTACCTTGTTTCCATAAGTATGGATCATCCCATATGTATTGGTTCCCTAACCTCTTAAGTTTGTCCCTCTCAGCACGAGACAAGTTGTTTGGGATTTGTTTAGACACCAAGTAATTCACAATATCGGCATACCATGGTTCTCCAAAGGCAATTGAGAATAGTTGCTCATCTGGGAAACTTTCACGCAATGGGATAACTTCCTTGTCCATAGAAAGATGGCTCAAATGATCCGCAACAGTGTTCTCAATTCCTTTCTTGTCCTTGATTTCAATATCAAACTCTTGCAAGAGTAAGATCCATCGTATAAGCCTTGGTTTCGCTTCTTTCTTCATTAGCAAGTACCTAAGTGTTGCATGATTTGAAAAGACAACAACTTTTGTACCAATTAGATAAGAGCGAAACTTTTCCAAAGCAAAAACAATAGATAAAAACTTTTTTTCAGTGGTTGTGTAGTTTTGTTGGGCCTCATTTAACGTTCTAGAAGCATAATAAATAGCATGAGGTATCTTCCCCACACGTTGCCCAAGCACCGAACCAACCGCATAGTCACTTGCATCACACATGAGCTCAAAAGGCTTGCTCCAATCCGGTGGTTTAATGATAGGGGATGAAATCAAAATTTCTTTCAAACGATTGAATGCCGCCATACACTTTTCATCAAAGTTAAAAACAACATCTTTTTGCAATAAGTTGCAAAGTGGTGATGCTATCTTGGAAAAATCCTTGATAAATCTACGATAAAAACCTGCATGACCAAGAAAAGAGCGTATCTCCCTCACCGTAGTGTGAGGGGTTAAAGCACGAATAAGGTCTATTTTAGATTTATCGACTTCCAAGCCTTTAGAAGATATTCAATGGCCTAAACTATGCCATGAGTTACCATGAAATGGCACTTCTCCCAATTTAGCACAAGATTTGTTTCAACACATCGTTCAAAGATTAGTGACAAGTTGTGCAAACAAAGGTAAAATGAATCACCAAAGACACTAAAG
Source organism: Papaver somniferum (assembly GCF_003573695.1). Taxonomy (NCBI): domain Eukaryota; kingdom Viridiplantae; phylum Streptophyta; class Magnoliopsida; order Ranunculales; family Papaveraceae; genus Papaver; species Papaver somniferum. Next base: position 55,501,377 of record NC_039367.1, read on the forward strand.
TCATCCATAAACACTTCGATTATGTTTTCAACATATTCTGAGAAGATAATTACCATACACCTTTGAAAGGTAGCTGGAGCATTGCACAAGCCAAAAGTCATCCTTCTATAAGCAAAAGTACCGAAATGACAAGTGAAAGTGGTTTTCTCTTGATCCTCCGGTGCTATCACAATCTGATTGTAACCTGAATAGTCATCAAGGAAGCAATAGTAAGAGTGTCCAGCTAAACGTTCAAGCATTTGATCAATAAAAGACAATGGAAAATGATCCTTCCTAGTGGTGGCATTCAATTTCTTGTAATCAATACAAACCCTCCAACCGGTTTGCACACGAGTTGGGACAAGTTCATTCTTATCATTCTCCACCACCGTCACACCTGATTTCTTTGGTACTACTTGTACCAGACTCACCCACTTTCTATCGGATATGGGGTAGATAACACCCACATCCAAAAGCTTTAGTATCTCCTTTTTCACAACTTCCATCATGAGAGGGTTCAAACGACGTTGCGCATCCCCTGTAGGCTTTGCATCGTCCTCCAAACGGATTTTGTGCATACAAACGGCAGGGCTTATACCCTTGATATCATCAATTGTCCATCCTATGGTCGTTTTGTACTTCCTTAACACCCTTAGAAGTTTTTGCTCCTGTAATTCACTAAGCTTGTTAGAAAAAATCACAGGTAAATCTTCCTTGTCACCCAAGTATAAGTACTTTAGGTGATCGGGAAGAGGTTTCAATTCTAACTTTGGAGATTTAACAATGAAAGGTACAAGCTTTTCATCACTGCATGGTAAGGAAATAAAGGAAATATTATGAGTTTTCGAGCATCCTTGTAGTGAATTAAGATCACCAAGGGCTTCCTTGACTTCATTACCACACTCTACACCGCTATCCATAGATGTAGTTAAAACGGTTTCCAAAGCATCTTCACCATCCAATTCAAACACTTGTTGTGACAATGTATCCATAACATCAATGGAGAAACAAGAGTGAACATCACTAGGATATCTCATCGTCTCGAAAATGTTGAAACGTATTGTTTCTCCATCAAACTCCATAGTTAGCGTTCCCTTGTCCACATCAATAATGGTTTTCGCCGTTTTCATGAAGGGACGCCCAAGTAGCAATGGAAGAGACGAGTCCGGTGACCCTTCATTCATCTCTAACACGCAAAAGTCAGCTGGAAATACAAGTTGATTAACCTGCACAAGAACATCCTCAACAATACCCATTGGGTAAACATTAGAGCGATCAACTAATTGCAATACGATTCCAGCCTTTTTAAGAGGGCCTAACTCAAGTGAATTGTACATAGATGCAGGCATAACATTAATGGATGCACCTAAATCCAACATAGCTTTGTTAAATGTGGTGTTACCAATTGTGACTGGAATGTCAAAGCTACCGGAATCCTTACATTTCAGTGGGAGTTTGTGTTGTAAGATTTCCGAAGCATTCTCCCCCACACTTAGCACTTCATTACCTTTGAGCCTTTGCTTATTGGTAGACAAGTCCTTCAACACCTTCGCATACTTGGGAACTTGCTTGATAGCATCAATGAGTATTATGTTCACATGGATCTTATTTAGAATGTATAAAATCTCCTTTTCTAGTTCCGCCTTCTTGGAGTTTGTAAATCTGCGAGGAAAAGGTAAAGGAGGAACATAAGTGGAAACCAGAGTTTTAGAGTTAGGAATAGGTACCTCAGAAGTTTGGGGAGAATCATCACTCTTCTCCTCCAAAACAGGTTCCTTTGGTGTTTCCACCTTGCCCGAATCAGTAACCTCTGGTTGCACAAGTTGTGTACCATTTCTCAACGTTATAGCATTGACACCCTCTTTTGGGTTAATGGGTTGAGAAGGGAGTTTCCCACTATTTTGTGCCTTTAATTTGTTTATGTCCATCGCCATGGAGCCCATTTGTGTCTGCAACTCCTTGATAGCACTCTTAGTTTCTTGCTGACTTTCTTTAAACATGGTAGAAATGCCTTGCATAAACGTTTGAATCTTTGCATCGATATCGGAACCTTGATTTTGAGTTGCTTGTTGTGGTTGTGGTTGCTGAAATTGTTGTTATTGCGGTTGGAATTGTTGTTGTTGTTGTGGTTGAAATCCACCTGAACGGTTGAAAGTCGGTTGTTGGACTGCACCTTGCTTGTTGGCATAGATAAAATTTGGATGATCTCTCCATCCCGGATTGTAAGTGTTGGAGTAGGGATCATACCGTCTTTGCTGATTTGGAAAGACCACGCTAGCTTGCTCCAACTCTGCACCATATGAAGGTAAAATAACTGCAACCATCTTTTCCATCATTTGCTCCATATTATCCATCCTTTGATCATAGTGTGATGATGAATCCGTAACTTCATGCACTCGCCTAACCATTGGTTCACCTCTTGTGTAGAATTGTTGCGAGTTTGCAGCCATGCTTTCAATCAACTCGGTAGCTTGGGCCACCGTCTTGTTCACTAGAGCTCCACCACCCGCTGCATCAAGAAGATATCTATCACTTGTTTGGAGGCCTTCATAAAAGTATTGGATTATCACAGCGTCACTGAATTGGTGGTGTGGACATCTTGCCACCAATATCTTGTATCGCTCTCAACATTCATACAAAGATTCTCCTACGTGTTGATTTATCCACAAATGTCTTTGCGAATTTGAGTAGACTTTGACGCAGGAAAATACCTCTATAGAAAGAGTTTCTTCAACCCGTTCCATGTAGTGACACTTCTGGATGGTAAATAATACAACCATTCCTTAGCATTGTCCGCCAAAGAGAATGGAAAAGCTTTCAACATTGCACCATCGGCATTAGTCTCCGGTGGTAGCATGGCCGTGACTATGGTATGGAAATCCATGAGATGCTTGTTTGGATCCTCATTCGCCATGCCATGAAACTTCGGTAACTCTCTAATCAACCCCGGCTTGATCTCGAAGGTTGAATTTGTTTGGATACACCATCGTTGTGTATCAAGCCTATGAGAAGCCAAGTCCTTAAGGGTACGATCACCCATTGCTTCTTCTTCTTCTTCTTCTTCAAAAGGTGGTTCTTGTTCAACCGGAACCTCTTGCTCTAGAAATTCTTCTAGTTGTAACTCTTCTTCCACTTCTAACTCTTATTCTTCTGTTGTGTCTTGACTTGGTTGAAGTATTGTGCCTCTTCGAGTAGCTATCCCGCACCTTGGATAGTTCCAATATTTGAAGCCAGGGATTAGGTACCTGAAAACAGTTCTCGCAAACAAGTGAGAAACAAGACAAGAAAACAAAAATCAAATATGAAAGCAGAAATGATGATAAGAAACTAAAAACTTAATAACAAGCCGTATGCCTCCCCGGCAGCGGCGCCAATATTTGATCGCTGTCGTACGCGTCAAAAATAAAATTACTTTCTCACTCAACTAAATTTAAATGAAGTATGTGGTAATAAAGAGTTCGTTCCCACAAAGAGGCTTTCGTTGTTATAAAAATTCAGTGTCTTAGTAACCAAGGGAAGGGGGGGGATTTTGTTTTTATCTAAGCAATAAAATAAATTGAAAGGAATAAAATAACTTGAATAATCAATAAGGAGAAGATATTGGTCACGGGATAGTATCATTCACAAACATGTATTTTCATCAGTGACTAGAATTGGTATTTTAATCTCTCATTTACTAAAAGTCCTAGGATACCTTGATCGCAAGAGTATCCCGTTTATTTCCCGATTTTATCACAAATAACATTAAAAGATGCTATTGTGAAATCTACCTAGAAAGCAACCTAAAGTGTAAAAGCACAATTAATTTTAACTCCCTAAGAGCATTAAGTTCTATGAAATAAGACTAATCAATGCAAACAAACGTGTAAAAGCACTAATTCGTTTTAACAAAGGTTATGATTCATATGTGACTAGTAGGATATATCACTACAAGCACTACTCACATTTATGCTACTTGTAATCAGGAATTATCACTTTTTCGTATAATAACCCTAATCTAGCAATAGAAATGAAGACTAATCTAATTGATTCCGGACTCAACCAAACTAGCATTCAAATCATAAAACAATATAAACTATGAATCATAAACAATAAAGCTGAGACAAAACTAATCCATTGATTTAAATATCATGCTTGAGAAATCAACGTTTATCCCATAACCAATAATTGTATTTAGCTACTCATAGTTTTTGAGTTCATCATAATCATAATCAAAAATGAATTGAAGAAGATGAAAAATAAATGAAAGCAAACCCTAGCAGAATCGCCGCTCTTCAAAGTTCCCAATAGAAAAATGCGTGATCCTCCAAGTTGTAGAAGACTTTTTCTTTTGTAGTTTTTCCTCTTTCCAAAACTAGGTCTTCAAAGCCCACAGCCCAATACAAAGATGTCCACCAAGCCCATATGTGAAAACACCCATGTAAAAATTGTGTCCCAAAAGAGGTCGCCGGAAAACTGGTAAAGTGACCGGAAATTGGCCGGGGAAGTGCTCAGATGACCGGCAAAGTCAAACTAGTCGTCGGTCAACTGAGTCAAAGGAGAGTCAGACTGAGTCAACTCTGGTCAAGCCGACCGAGTCAGGGCAAAAGTCAGATGAGCTGACAAGGCTAACTAGTCTGAGTTGCCATGGATTAAGCCATTTGCATGAAGCGCCATTTTTATCTTCAGTGTTGCACCATCGTGGTGCAATACTTTCCCCTGTAACCTTCAGCTCAAACCAACTGCAACTTCTTATGTTCAACTTTCTGCCAACAACATATCAGCTCAACTGCCATGACAAAAACAATCTGAACCATTCTGCAACTTCAGTTCCAATTGCAGCACATCATCTCCACTCTTCTCTGCCAACTACAAAATATCCAACACCACCAGGTTCATCTTCATACCTGCTGCCTTCTGTAGCTTCTTGACCCTGCAATTTCAGCTCAAATATACATTCGACTGCCATCACCTCAACAACACTGCATGTAGCTCCACAACATTGCATCCACATTTTCCCACACATTCATCCTGAGTTACTCTGCCTGCCTGCATCTCAGGCCGCACTTACTCAGTAACAACATCGACCGAACCTAGTTACAACAGAGACCCATTTCTTCCATGAGCTCCATCATAGCTTCATCTTATAATTCAGCTGACCTGCAACCAACATTGGCATGAATTTCCTGCTACTCCATTCTCACTTTCTCATTCACAACTCATCACCAGGATGCATATTTTGCGTAACCTCAAACACCAGCAGCTCTGCGTTGCATCACAGCTCTAATAACAACCTCCAGACCAGCCCCTTTCAGCTTTAAATGCAGCTGCAACTTCAAGTACTCCTGCACATGCTCTAGCTTCAGCTCACCACCTGAACCAAACTTGCAAACATCCATGGCAACAACATCTCCCAGCTTACTTTACTCAGATCCATAAGCGAACCCTTGTATTCAGATCAATACCAGCTGCAAACTCGAACACATCATTCAGTGAACCAAACCCTGCACTAGAGCTAACACCACCAGCACCAGTCACTGCACATTCCAAATCAAACCATCAATTCTGCCTCGCCATTATACTTGCACCTCGTTGCTGCATCAAAATCTCATTACAACCCATGGCAGCATCCTGCTTGAATATGATAACCCATTTACTTCTCCATCATTGAACAACATCAGATTCAGTTCTTCTCCTCAGATTGACCACCAACAATAAAAAACCATATGTTCAGTTATTCAAATCGAGCCAAACACATTGAATCCCCATCTTCTTCTCAATCTGATTCTGAGCAACAAATCTTTATCCTTTTTAAACTTCATCTCCATCTCGAATTCTCACATCGATTCCTCTCTCAACTCAAACTCTCAGTAACGGCCGTCCCTCATTTTCCATCTCTCTCAATTTCAGACAACAAAAGCACAACCGCAATGGAAGAAGATGGGTTCTCTGAATTTTAGGTATATGGTAATAACCCAGATTTACATTGGCACCCAGGACTCGATAAAGGCTACCATGAAGTTACTTGGTTTGTCGGTTTCAGAGAAACGACAGTCTAGTTCTCTTTTCTTGCTTAACTGTCAGTTCTGCGAGGCTGACAGTTTAATTCCTGCATAACTCCTCTTTCTGGCTTAACCTCAGCTGGCTCCGCTCGCCTGTGAATTGACGGTTCTGCCCTTTATGCTCCAAAAGAGTGATTTCTTCCTTCTTTTGCTCCAAATGAGTTCATTGCACCTAATAAACTCAAACTCTCACATAAGATACATAATTCACAAGAAAAATAGCAAAGAAAGCATAAACTATAGATATAAAATTAGGTGTTTTACAACACCTATCGTCTGTTCCCCACATATATATGGTATCTAACTTTTATGTGTTGCACATGTTCACCGGACCGGTTCCCCTTTCTGCTGTAAACCTTGTTGCACCCCATACAAGGATCGGTTCCCCTTGATGTACTACACCCCTTACAAGGATCGGTTCCCTTTCCCTTACAAGGATCGGTTCCCTTTCCCCAAGGCAGACATAATCCGATCATACCAAGGTGATTACTTAAGATTGGTTTTACTAATAAAAGTTATACCAATACAAAAGTCAGGCCTTTTGTGAATAGTTCTACCAAAAACACAACAACTTGTGACCGGTTCTACTTTATCACACATATTGGTTGTTCATAAGATATGCAATGAATAACAAAACCAATAACACCTGGCAATTTCCTTTTCGGTTCACAAAACAAGTTTATGAACTTACTTCCTTAGAACACATGTAAACATTGTTCCCTAGGATGAAATCCTCACCTCATACCCATACATAATCACAATAGCATTCAAATGATTATGGCGATGTCTTATATACAAAGTTTAATGGTTAAACAATAAACCTCGTATTGTATTCCTTAATACTATGTCTATCTAGAGTTCAAATATGCTTCACAGTTATGTTTTCAATATGCACGACTTGAAAGATAAGTTGGGGAATGAAACAGTTTAAGCCAAATATCACTAACCTCAAGTGTAAGGATGATTGATGTCGTTGTAGCTCCTTGCTTCTTCACATCTTCAAGTCTTCGCAATACTTGTAATGTATCATATCCTAATACTTTCAAGCTAACCCATATGAAGTTTAACTCTAGTACATAATCAAGCGACTCTTAACATGAGTTTTGATTCACTAAAATATGACAACCAAACTTGACATACCAACACTTTGTGGGTTCAACCGAGCCATGCTCTAACAATCTCCCCCTTTGTCGATTTTAGTGACAAAACTCTTACATCATATGGATAAACAAATTACAATAATTCATTACAATCTGCTTGATTCGCGATTCAACAGCACAGTGAAACTTCTTACATTCAATCCTTGAAAATGTCGCTGTTGATATTATAATAACAAAGAAAATACTCCCCCTAAGGAAGATAGGTATATATTCAATCCGCACGTCTTTGTTATACTAATCTATGTGACATGCTGCTCCCCCTTAGTCTGTGCTTTCACTCTTTCGTTAGATAAAACATTCAAGTACCAACGTTCTTTTCCTTAGTGATACCAATTAATATAAAATCAATGCCAGTATCACTTGTTCACTCCATAGATTTCTCCCCCTTTTTGTCACAAAAATGACAAAGAAACGAAAAAAATAAAGGACAACACGAAAAGAATCTTACAAATCTCAGAATAGACTTGCAAACCTGTAAAGTTGGGCACGAGGGTTCCACACATCATGTTCTGATAACCAATATCAAAACCGAAACTACAAGTAGTCTTATTTTTATATGTTACCAAGGAAACAATTGCCCGAAACAATTTTTACCATTTAGTTTAGCAAACCAAAAACTACTAATCACATTAGTTCCTTTGTTAAACCGATTGTTCAAAAACAACCGCTTAATTCGATAAGACCAAAATAAAGAATAAACTCCATTTTTCTCATCAGGTTCTAATTATCCATAAACTTAGACCTTTCAATTTTAAACAAACCAAATATTAGGTTAGTTAACTAGTATTTCTTTGTTTAGGAATTCGATTAGACTTGAATAACCGAAACCTCACTTTGATAAGACAAACTAAGATCAGAATTAACTTAGTTTCTTATCCGGAATCGAATTGGACTAAACAACTCATCCCATACACATATTATTTCGTTAAGACATAAATAATTCATACAAAACCAAAATAAATCAACTTGCATAATTATTCACCTCAACCGGAAGCAATTGAAACAATAAATAGACATTATAAGCACCGCAATTGCACCGTAATTTTGTAAGCCTAAACAATTGATACCATACAAAAGCAAGATAACAATAGTTTTTCTTAACCGGAACCAATTGAATCACACACACATCAATTGTACCGAAATTTTGTAAGCCTAAACGATTGATATCACACGATAAAGCAAGATAACAATAGTTTTTCTTAACCGGAACCAATTGAAACACACATCATGGAATAAATATCAATTGAACCTAAATTTTGTTAAGCAAAAGCAACAATATATATAATATAAACTCATGCTTTTCTTAAACATGAAAACAATTAACTAACAATATTGTTACCTCCAATTTCGCATCCACTTCTCCAATATGATTGCATCTTCGTCCAGGGAGAATTGATATCGAAATATCACCACGTTGTCATCATTATGCGTGAACAAAAGAATAACAACATACCTCAACCTTTACCAGAGAAAGGTTGAAAACCGGTTTTAACAATTGCAAGCAAAAGTTGAAAACCGTCGAAACACATATGCTTTTATGCTAAACCAAAACCGATTCAACGTATTGTGACTTTTTCACATACTGTTTCTATTAGAACCCCTCATAATCCTTTGATAAAGTCTACCTACTAGGGCTATAACTTAATCCCGCTAAATAAAAAAGTCACCCAAACCATGAGGGTTCACAATATATGAGATCGAATATTAAGGTATAAAACCAAAATCAAACATCCCATAAACATACATAGCAATAAGGTAAAAACAATTAAGCACAGGCTATGTAAACCAAAAACTATCACAAGAAAAATTACTAATCAAATAATTTTATTCATAATAGTTTTATTCATAATAGACTTACATAAAGTAGCCTAGTTTCAGATAAGAATCTAATATTATCTTTGCATTGCATGCCTTACTGTAGAACTCCTTTAGCAGAATCGCAATGTTTCTTTCTTCTTCTTTAGAGTACTCTAAGTTTCTTCTAAATTCTCCAAGGTCTTCGGGCCATCTATATTTTACTATAGAATCTTTGTATCCAGCGATACTTATCTTAGCATAAAGTAGATCATCCTTAAGAAGATCTCTTCTCCCAATGAGTTCCATTGTTCCCTCAAACAAATTCTGAGCCAAAATTGTTGAGAGTGTAGTCTTCATAGAAAAGGAACAGTAATCGGAACAGATTCCATATATCCTTTTCTCATAATATGTGCAGCTAGACTCAAGAGTCCTTTCAATCTTTTCTACTCAAAAATCACAGACAATATCATACCTTTCTTTTCCTTCTTCCATGTAGGGAATCATGAACAGAGTTTTTGAACGGGGCAAGATAATACAAGAGCTAATTATTTCTGAAACTTCTTTTTTCAAGTCTTCCGTATTTTCTTCAATTGGAGAAAGCAATGTAATACAAGGTGGTCAAAACCGGACCTATTTATTTTCCTTATTTTAGACCAAAAAGGAAAGTAATTTTGATTCCGAAGAAAAACACTTTCCTTACAGAAGTGAGGAAACAATTACTACAGTTTCAGAGGTTTTAGAACCCTGTTCGGCCCCTCCCTTATTTTTCTACATTGTAGTAAATCATCAAAAGATGTTTTCACATTGAAATCACTGGATATCTCTAGATCCTGTTTGGGTCTAGCTACCATACTTTCATAGTCATCTTTGTTTAGGATTAAAACAAGATTATTCCTTTTAGACTTTGTTCTAGATGACTTTCCTTTTGATACCTTCTCAGATTTTGGTATCAATATGTAAGTAGACTTTGAATGAATGTTATTCATTTCTAGAGACATTGCCTTTTTCCACCTAGAAACATCAGATCTCACATCCTTATTGGAAGAGGTATTACCCTTTACATTATTTCTTCTTTTAGGAAGATTTCCTTTTGGACATGATTTTGAATTTTTGTAAAAATTCGTTTGTCTCATTGGACAATGGTGATCTGAGAGTTTATTCAGAATGAAGTTATCCAACTCTTTTGAGACATATGATAGAGCATTCTGCATCTTTCGAATTATACACTCCCTTTGCTTATGAGCTTTTTCTCTACAATAAAAACAATGCTTATTGAAAGGTGCGTAGTTTTTAGACTTACCTTTATGAGAATTTCGGTCAAGATACTGATTCTTAATTGGACTCTTCTTTTGTTTGTATTTGGTGACCATTTCTGGTAGAAACTCACTTGAGCACTTAGGTGAATCATGTAAGCATACTTGTTCTGGTGGAACTTCAGGAGTAGGCGGACAAACAACCATTAGAATTTTACTTCTTTGTTGATTGATGAGGTATCAATCCCATCATATCCTAATCCTCGCTTGTCGCCATGACATCTACATGCGTCTAACATGGAAGATAAGTTAACTGTGCTATCATTAAGCCTTCTCAGCCTCACAACTTCTTCATCTAGCATCTTGATTTTTTCAAGAGCCTCAGCTAGTTGTTTTTCAAGAGGATTTTCTTTTTCAGAAACAGACTTATGCTGAACATTGCTTGTTGAATGCTGAGAATTAATCAAAACTTCCGTCTCAAGAAGTTTTTTATTCAACAAGAAATGTTTCCTGTTAAGATTCTCAAACTCAAGAGTTTTTGAGTGAAGAATTTCTTTGCAGTCCTTGAGAATATATCCATTAAAAAAACCAGAAAAAACTTTTCTCAGTTTTCTGTTTTCTCTGCTAAGAGGAGCAAGAAGTCCAATCACATCTGAAGAAGATAGTTTCTTAGTAGAGACAACCTCTAGTAGTGAAGAATATTCAGACAAATCTTCTTCAACATCTTGATCAATTTATGAATCACCATCTTCAGAAATTTCATCAAGTTCCTTTTGAAGGCATGTTTCCCGGTCACCAGAGTCTACATTGTAGAGATCGATTTGATCAGTATATTCACACAGGGTGTTATCTTCAAGACCGGATTTATCATCTTGTCTTACGTTAACTGAATCAGACATGGATTCAATTCTTATAGGTTGGATCGCACCAAACACAGATTGTTAGATCTTTTCGTGTTTACCTGCTCTGATACCAATTGAAAAGGCGAGGGTACCCAAATATACCTCAAGCTAAAACTTTTCCTACCTATAAGTCCTTTCTCCGAAAGTGATTGTCTATGGACTGAGTCGAGACAATACAACTAATCGGTTCACACTTCGTGTGATCGTCTATGGATACGAGATCGAGACAATACAACAAGGAAGTATGTTTAATTGATACAAAGGTTCAGACTTAACCAAACACAATAGGATTGCTTATCAAGTAAATAGGAATTAACGTTTGTGTAATTTACTTTAATTATAATAAAACAATTATAATGCGGAAAATAAAAGTAAATGACACAACAAGATTTTGTTAAAGAGGAAACCGCAAATGTAGAAAAACCCCAGGACCTAGTCCAAAAATGAATACTCTCAGGATTAAGCCGCTACACAAAATTACACCTAACTTCGTATAGTTGAGGCCAAGTAACTAACCCTATAGTTCACTTAGTTCCGTATGTATTCGCACACCTCCGACCTACGAATAAGTCACGTACTTGGAACAATCCCTTTGGTTCGTATTCCAAACAGCAAAGGAACAAGAAATCTGTTTGGTATCAACTCTATTCAACCAAGTGATATGAGTCGGACAAAGGCTCTTCCGTTTATCTTAACATAAACTCATTCGTCGGGTCTAGATCTATCTTATGTTTAATCACCCTAAGGTAATCGTTTAAGATTAAGCCAACAACACCTTTTATCCGAAGAACCGTGTTGATGCCGACCTACTCAATTAATCAATCCAATCTACCACAAGGATAAACCGAATATTAATTGGATCCTCTTTTACCGAAACAAGTATTGTGCACACCAAAGATTATAAAACCCAAGTCAGATCTTCAATATCTTCTTTGTCTTCAAATCTTCTTAAATCTTCAATAAAAACCTGCACGCAATCACTTGAATCTCTTGTAATCAATCACGCACTAAACGAAGTCTGTTAACAATGGATTATCACAAGGTCATCTTTAGAACTAACAACAGTCTAAAGATCCCTGTCGAAACTCTGAACTAGTTTGAGTGAATCTTATATCAGAATAGAAGATTCTCAAGAATAAACAAACTAGGTGCAATTAGATTTCAACCACCGTTAGTCAATCAAATCAATCGAAAACAAAGATAAACCGTAATTATCTAGTTTCCCACCAACGGGTCGCGCTAGAGCTTCTCAATCCCAAATAAAACTTTAAAATGAGAGGCTGTAAGAGATTTCACCTAATTAGATTAATCTCCTCTCTGATAGGCGGCTACACCAGTAACAAAGACGAAAGAGGAAGTCTATTGTTACGAAGGATTAATTTTCTAGAAAGGCAAACTTCGTGTATATATAGACAAGGAAGTTTGGACACCAAGGAATTTCCAAAACCGAAAATATTCTCAAGATATAAATGCACAGGTTCGGTTTTCATAATTCCTGGAAATGCTATGTCCAAAAATAACAATCGAAATCTCTTGGAAAATATAGTTAGTAAGTGCACATTACCAATTCTGTAATTTCCATACAAATGAAATTAATAACCTTAATTAAAAGATTCTTAACTTATTTGTGTTTCGATCCTTGGATTCTCTTTCCTTAGCTGTTAAGGAATATCTTTGAACAATTATAGAAATAAACATTCTCAACACGTGTTCAAAGTTTGTCGACATCTTAACTTTGTAAGTTCTCTTTCACACTTACAACCTTGAAACCCATTTGCCACACTTCCAAACAAGTTTAGAATTGGTTCATATGACTTTCAAGAACTATGTGATTGATCAAACCAACATTCGATCACAATCATGGGTTTACGGTTCTACCAAAACAAGTTTCGGTTCTACCTCCATGTGAGTACTACGCATAGTCACACTAGCTTCCCAAAAGATTCGGTTGACTAGGTACTAGGATCGGCTCCCCACATATATATGGTATCTAACTTATATGTGTTGCACATGTTCACAGGATCGGTTCCCTTTTCTGCTGTAAACCTTGTTGCACCCCATACAAGGATCGGTTCCCCTTGATGTACTGCACCCCTTACAAGGATCGGTTCCCTTTCCCTTACAAGGATCGGTTCCCTTTCCCCAAGGCAGACATAATCCGATCATACCAAGGTGATTACTTAAGATTGGTTTTACTAATAAAAGTTATACCAATACAAAAGTCAGGCCTTTGTGAATAGTTCTACCAAAAACACAACAAGTTGTGAGCGGTTCTACTTTATCACACATATTGGTTGTTCATAAGATATGCAATGAATAACAAAACCAATAACACCTGGCAATTTCCTTTTCTGTTCAAAAAACAAGTTTATGAACTTACTTCCTTAGAACACATGTAAACATTGTTCCCTAGGATGAAATCCTCACCTCATACCCATACATAATCACAATAGCATTCAAATGATTATGGTGATGTCTTATCTACAAAGTTTAATGGTTAAGCAATAAACCTCGTATTGTATTCCTTAATACTATGTCTATCTAGAGTTCAAATATGCTTCGCAGTTATGTTTTCAATATGCACGACTTGAAAGATATGTTAGGGAATGAAACAGTTCAAGTCAAATATCACTAACCTCAAGTGGAAGGATGATTGATGTCGTTGTAACTCCTTGCTTCTTCACATCTTCAAGTCTTCGCAATACTTGTAATGTCTCATATCCTAATACTTTCAAGCTAACTTATACGAAGTTTAACTCTAGTACATAATCAAGCGACTCTTAACATGAGTTTTGATTCATTAAAATATGACAATCAAACTTGACATACCAACGCTTGGTGGGTTCAATCGAGCCATGCTTTAACAGTATTGGCTCAATTTGAAAAGGTAGATAAACCCAAGAGAAGCAATAAATGGATATGGAAATGTACTATTAAGGATAGCATACTGCACTTGAGCGACAAATATAACTGTATCTCATTCACAAAAGCTTGTGGAGAATTTGATTTATGAATAGTAGTGTACCTATTTTTTCATATTGAACAATAACAACAAGAGTTTCCCACACGTAAAAATAACATCAAAGCATTACATTTTTAGGACAGCTAGAGGAAACATAAAAAAATGTAGTTTGAAAAGTGTAAAAGTTGATCAGAAAGAAAATTGAGTTGCTAAAGATGAACAGTTCCCATATGTTCATCTTGATGCACTATTCAAATAACATGAACTTTTACTGTAGTTGCAGGAAATCCTACACTACACCCCTCACAAGATTTCATTAACATTCAACTCATTTTTGGAATAACAATCTTAATTTTATTGATGAATCTTTGAACAATCTTACAAGAAAAGATAAAGGAATCAAGAATAACCACTTCTCTAGATTTTCTCTCTCCTATTTACTTGCTTCTCACTCAAAAAAGATCTCTCCCTTTCCTTTACAATTGAACGGCTATTTATAGGAAATTACATAGTGGATGACAGCTAATCTTTCCTTTATTTTCGAATATGACTTGAGACATTCTCTCAACCTTATAAATATCAATCTCGCAAACTTTCTTATTTTCGCGGGATCCTCACACTTTTCTCATGATTTGGCTAATGTCGTTTATTATGTCGTTTCTGAAGCTGTTCTGCGACACTGTCGTGTTGTTTTGTTAATAATTTCGCTGAAGCATTATTGTTGCGAGATTCTGATCCTACATATTTCCTCTTCTTATATCTTCTCTTCGAAGTAGAGAATGATGTGAGAAATGCCGCAGTTATCCATCACTTCATATTCTGCATTTATCACACGTATCCTTTCTCCCATCTGTTTCTTGACACGTCTTTTGTAACTGCTGCTTTTTAACCGCTCACGTCTTTTCGCATTAATCGTGTTTATCTTCTCGAGAAAAAATTTCCTCTATATATACTCTTTCTTACGCTCTTTTTATACTCTTTCTTACTCTCTTTTTCTCTCTTTTTACTCTCTTTTTATTTTCTCTGCAACTTCATCGTTCTTCTGCAAATTCCGCCATTGCAACTTTTTCTTCTTTCTTATTCCTTCAATCTTTTTAATTTCTTCTTCATCTCCATACTGTTCCCTCTGTAGATCTTCATCATTCATAATTTTCTTCTTTTTTAATTTTTACGAATTAATCTTCCTGCTGGTGTTTTCCATGGATTCATCGAGGTTAGTTTTCTTTTTTCTTTCTTATAAGTTTTGCTGAAATTGATCTTGCTTACTGTCTTATTTGATGTTGTTTATGTGATTCCCATACTGTTTTTATTTCAGCAAAAACACCTCTAACACCAAATTTACGGTTCAGAACCCTAATACTTCCAAATCGCAGCATAAGGTTGTTGTAAACAAAAGAAAGTCTTCGAATCAGAAGGTGGTAAGAAACATTATTCTTTTCTAATAACAATATTGTTGCCTCTGTTTCTTATCCGGATTGTGATTTGCAGGATGATAAGGATGCCAACAAACCTCTCAAGAAATCTCGTCACCTCAAAACCGTTGAAACCTCTGTTCCATTTCACTTACTTATCCCTTCAAAATATCCTGCGACATCTTCAAAAGTTAAACCATTATATCCAATTCGCGAAAAGGTTTCCTCAGATTTCATCCCTTCAACTGACCTTTCAATGATTGAAACCCCCTTATTAATCCTTCAGTGAATGAAACCTCTTCTCCTTCTATTGATAATGTTTCCCAATCTTCTATCATTGCCTGTTCTCTGCCTGAGCCTCTTCCTTTAAATATTTCTTTCAAAGTTTTGTCTGAGGTTCTGGATGATGTTAAGAAGTCTCCCATTGATCCTGTCAAGTCTGGTGTTTGCGAAATTCTGAGTAACTATTTTGGCTCTGACAGAGCTGCTTCGCAAATAGCTTTTGAAAAAGAGAGTGAAACCTTGAATAAGAATCTCCAAATGATGACTTTAGAGTGTAATGCTCTTCGTCACGAAAATCAAAAGCTTCAGAATGTTTCGCTGGATCGTGACAATCTTCGCAAGAAGAATGATGAACTGAGAGGTATGATTTCCTTACCTGTGTCTTCAATTCGCCTTTCTGATGATTTTATCCTTTCCATATTTAATTATCCTTGAAATCCGTTTTTCGCATGTTAAGCCTTAAACCAGAAACGAATAATGGAGAGATATCAATTTGAATCTGCTGTTGAAGAAGCCCGTGTTGATAAAGGATTTTGACGGATCAATATAACCAATTATATAACCTCCATTCATATTCTGTTAATCATATAAATAATCTTACCAATGAAAATACCCAATTAGTTCAGAGGCAAAATTTATTAAGTAATGAAATATCTTGCCTCTCTTATTCTTTAACTAAAGCTAATCTAGGGATGGAAACTTTATCATATGAGAATAAAATTCTATCTCAAGAGAAGCGAACTTATTTAAACAAGATGGCGATATCTTCGCAACAACTTAGCATCCTTCAGAAAGTATGTGATGACCAAGAACAATCTCTTCGCTCCTTAAGAAATGAACTTAAAGAAGTAACAGAGTCATCTATCGCTGAAAGAGATACACTCATTCAAGGTAGAATAACTTTAAGTGTAAAGGCGAACCAACTTAAAGAACAATATTCCAAATTAGAAGAATCGTATTCTTCACTTGCGAAGAAAAATGCCTTTCTTATTTCTAAAGAGAAAAATATTCAGTCTCGACTTAAAGGTTTAGTTGGAGATAAATTTGATGATGCGATGGACCGTTGGGAGAATAGTTGTTTTACCTTGATTCATCACCTTATTTCGCAAAAGGAATGTATTCATAATAGTTTGACTGACTTAACTATCTCTTCTTTGTCATACCTTTTTGAATTCTTCATCTTACTGAAATTTTGTATTCTACTTTTCGCAGAGTCTGAGAAAAATCTTCATTCTCCCATTTCTGTTTTGGAGGCTAAATATGCCAAAATTCGCAAAGAAAATGCACTACTCGTCTTTGTCCTTACTGGTTCTCGCGACCGAGCAGAAAGAAGACTTGATTATCTTGCTTACTTTAAGGATATTCAGGATAGGAATCATCAGAGAGCACTTCTTCGTCAAGTTCATCTCCGGGCTGAAGTTCTTGTGAATGATATTTTATTGTCCAAATCTCTTTCTCCTACATCAATCGAACCTTTGGAAGTAGATGATGATGAAATTCCTCGTCCTGCCGACAGTGATTATGATTATGAAAGTGGTGGAGAGGATAATCTTTTGGAAGATGAAGAAGAGATCCCTTCTAAGGAAACAACTGTTGGTGCTAATCAAGATGGAAGCGAAAAAGAAATCCCTTCTAAAGAAGTAATTGCTGGTGATAATCAAGATGACGGCGAAAAAGAAGTCCTTCTCAAAGAAATTATTGTTGGTGAAGATCAGAATCGAAATGAAGAAAAGGCTGGCGATAATGAGAACATTGGCGAAGAGTTTCTTATCTAGTTCTACCTTCTTGAACTGTTTCATCTTTATTATTTCTTGCGAATAATATTCTTCAACCAACTTTGGAATTAATTTTCTCTTTTAATATTTTGTTGGCGAGAAAAATAATGCCTATTGTTTACTGATTCCCATACTTGCCTCTCATTATCTTTCTTGCGAGAAATAATCCGTTATGAATACTTATAAATATTTTGTTTTGTCATGTGGTCTTATTTTTCCTTCCTAATTAAAGGTCCTATTATGCCACCTCTTGTTATTGCGGCAATATCGCAGGACGTCCTTGCATTTTCATGCAAAAACCCATTGATCTTGCCTTAACTTTTTCTTTTGTATTATTTCCTCTTCCGGATTGTTACGACAATATGACAGGCCTAAATATTCTTGCGAAAATAAAGCCCCATGACATTATCGTCGTGCGACGAAATCGCAGGACGTCTTCGCATTTTCATGCGAAAACCCATTGATCTCGTCTTATCTTTCTCTTTAGTATTATTGCCTCTACAGGATTGTCGCACAAATATGACAAGCCTTAATACCCTTGCGACTAAAAAGTCTCATGACATTTGCGTCTTAAGACACTTATCATCTCCCTAATGGAGGGTGCCGCCCTTATCTTCCCCCTGGTTTCCCCTTCAAGGAGGCGTACCTCTACCATACAAGGTTGGCTCCTCCCATCCAGTCTTAACAACAACCAGTTGTTTTCGCAGCCTCCTATTCCTATTACCTATAGGGTTTATGGTTACGAGACTGCACCCTAAGTGGGGTTTTCTTCGGGCCGAGTGCAGTATAAGACAAGACTTGTCAAGAATGGCAAGGTACGCTCCAGACGCCCCTGGCACTCTTGACTCAACCGTGTACCTCGGCGCCTTGGTCAGATTCTGCACTCTGATAGACACATTTTTGTGTCTAATTTGTCTCGATTCTATATATTGATAGTGCTCAATTTTGTACTTATTATGGTGTTTTATGTGTGTGTAGGTATTTTTGGCCAACAAACATTTTTGGAAAAATCGGCTCGAAAAGTTGTGTGGGGCACCCCCGAAGGACACTTGCTATTCGGACCCCTCAAATGGATAAGGGGTGACCAATTACTAAGGGCATCCATTTCCAGGCAGCTGCTAAAGGGATACCAGCACAGGATAGGGGGAGGTCATCTTCTTCATTTAAATTCAGAAAAAGGCGGGAAGAAATAACCAGCGAAGAACCAAACTTTCGATTGGATTTCGAAGATTTTTAGTGAGATTCAATCACTGAAATTTGCTGGGCTGGACGTGATTCAACTAAAAAGGCCTGGTATATGCGTTGGAATCAATCGAATTGGGCTGGATAAGCCGGAAAAAGGAAATAGAGTTTGAGTTTTGCACGGAAACTTTGTGGAATTATTTTAGGAATTCCAGGGAGACTAAACGCGTGATATTATTTCTTAAGGTAGTATTCTATCTAAGGAAGAGTTTAGGATGGTTTGGAAGTCTCAGAAACGATTAAGGAAGTCGGCAGAAGAGATTATTGCCGTGGCTTGCACGAAAAGAAAAAGAGAGAATTAATCGCTATTTTTAGGTTTCTGAGTAGTATAAAAGGTGTGTTTAAGTCTCAGGGAAGAAAAAGAAGTTATTGGAGCAGTCGCAGAGGAGTTTGTAACACTACAGAGGCGAATTGATCAAGTTGCAGGAAACCCGTATTTCTGCTGCTGCTGCTGAAGAACATCCGTTGCAAATAAGAACAACGTCTCAAATTTGTAACTCTGCTTCAGTAACTTCTTTGTCACAGTCAGTCATTCGTTTTGGGACTCCAATACACCGTTGCAAACATTCAGAGTTATAGTTTTTCATCTTTTAATAAACTTTTGAACCATAAACAAATATTTTTAGCAAGTGATTATTATGAGGAGCTAAACCCCATTGATGAGGCGACGGAGGAAGCCATTTTTCCAATTATTATGTGGTAAATTCTATTTAATTTTCGTAATTCTTTTATAATTATTTGCACTGAACTGAAATCGAATATATGATTCTGATTAAGTGGTCGTGTTCTCAATTGATGGGTCATTCTTAGGTTAAATCTTTTGATGGTCCATGCTTTCGATTTACAACTATTATTTTGAGAATCTACTTGTCTAGGCGAAAATATTAGAATCACTTTAAACGTAAAGAGTTGCATAAATATTGACTAGATTAAATCACATAAAAATTGGAGATTGGTGGAATCCAAAGTCTCGGTGCTTTTTATAAACTTGAATACAATTTCTTTTTAAGTTTTCTATTTTAATTTGAGTCTAAAATCGAGTCTACATAATCCGAGTTGAACGTACTTTACTACCACTTAAAAACTACATCAATTTTTGGCGTCGGCGACGCGGAATTGTATTAAATTTTAGGTTTTAGATTTATTTTATTTCTTTTAGAATTTTTGTTCTCTTTTAAGCCTTTGGTATTTTTCGATTCTTTTCAGATTGGAGCGAAGCTACAAGGAAAGAAAAAGTTCTATAAAAGGAAAGCATCGCCAAATAAGGAAAGAAAAGAGGAATCCGAAAAGAGTGAAGAAGAATATTTTGTGTATAGTTATTTTGTTTTATTTTTAGAAAATGTAAATAGGGTTTTATTTTTTGTAATTTTTCTCTTTATTTTTGGACACTTTTTGGACTTTATTTTTGGACTGGGACGTTATTATTTTTAAACCCTACAGAAGGGTTGGTTTAAATAAAAACTGTTTGCAGAGAAGGACGGTGATTACGATATCGCCTCGGCCCCTCGGGTTCGTACATGACATAGGAGTCGTGGCCCGAGTCGACTTCAGCGGTTCTTCGCCCGTCTGGTACGGGAGGTAAGTTTTTCGAAACACCCGCGAATCCCCTGTCAGCGGGTTTACTGTATTCCTTCGTTTGCATATATGCTGAGGACTTGAAAACGGCTGCTTTAATTTCCTAGTAAAGGGAAAGGACTGGACATACAAGATAAGGGTTCGGATTTCATCACCGTTCTCTTCTTGCCCGCCTTAGGAAAACGAAACCAAACGCGAACCTAAGCCTAAAATTTTGACTATAACGAGACCGATAGGGTAACGAGCTTAATAGGAAAGTCGTTCGAAAAATATTGGTTACTCTTTTGAGCATACTTCGAAGTTCATGATGGTTTCTGTGAGTTGAATGCGTGACTGCGCCGCCTTGTAACCGGTGAGGCCTTGGGTATCAAAGCTCCACTGAGCTTCCCTCGTCTCGATTCAACTTACTTTGACTCGGATTGATTCCAGAGGGGTTTGCTCAGATTGTAACGAGTTCCTTTTCGAAAGAATAAAAGATGGTCTAAAAACAATCTAAGTGGAACCATCATGCTTTTTGTTTGCTAGAAAATTAGGTTTGATTTGGTTGAGTCAGCCTTGTTTTGTGATTTCATAGAATCCCAAATATCCCGATAGTGCCAGCAATGGAAACTTTGAAAGCTTTGTTGAACCCAACTAGGACTACTCGTACTTCTTGTATCAGGTTAGCCGAAACTGAAGCAAATTATGAACTTAGGCCTGGGACCCTACAGATGCTCCCAATCTTTTTAGGGAAAGAAAATGAAAACCCATACTTCCATGTTAGGGATTTTGAGGAAATTTGTAGTACCCTAAAGATTAGAGACCTTGATGATGATTCTTTGAAACTTAGGTTATTTCCTTTTTCCCTGAAAGATAAAGCCAAATCGTGGCTATATAGTTTGGCTTCCAGTTCAATAGAAACATATGAACAACTTACATCTGCCTTTTTGAACAAGTTTTTCCCTAGGCACAAAACATCGTCTATTAGGACGCAAATCTGCACATTTTCTCAACAGGAGGGAGAATCGTTATATAGGTATTTGGAAAGGTTCAATGACTTATTAGCCCAATGTCCTCATCATGGTTTAGAAAAGGTTAGGCTAGTTCAAATCCTTTATGAGGGTTTAGATTATTCGACAACAACATGGTTGAGTCTCTATGCACTGGTGGTTTTGAAAACCAAACTGTTGATGTGACGATGAAATTTTTGAATGAAATCGCCGAAAAGACCCAGCAATGGGAATATTGTAGGGAACCCAAGAGAACAATTCTTCTAGGTAGAGGAAACGTTAATAGGGTAGAAGGAGGCTATGAATCAGATGACAAAATTGCTGCTATAGCAAAAAGGTTAGAAGCTTTAGAATTGGGTCACACTAGTGGTAGAG
This sequence comes from Papaver somniferum, assembly GCF_003573695.1. Taxonomy (NCBI): domain Eukaryota; kingdom Viridiplantae; phylum Streptophyta; class Magnoliopsida; order Ranunculales; family Papaveraceae; genus Papaver; species Papaver somniferum. Next base: position 55,523,121 of record NC_039367.1, read on the forward strand.
TAGATCCTTTTTGGGAATGCCAGAATAATAAAGAGCAAGCCAATGCTCTTTATACTAACACTAGGTTTGATAACCGTCAGAAGTTTGACCTATATTCAGAAACCTATAATCCTGGTTGGAGAAACCATCCGAACCTTTCATGGTCTAAGGACCAAGGTCAGTTTAGTAATTCTAATGTTCCCTCAGGTTTTGGCTATACTAAGAATACTTTAGGATCAACTCAGTTTCAGAATCAGTCTGATAAGAAAATCTTAAGTCTAGAGGAAACTCTCACCTCGTTTATTCAAAATACTGAAAATATGCGTCAATTGCTTTCACAAAGCATAGAAGCTAGTAATAGGATAAGACAAGAACATAGTCAGGCCATTTCTGAATTGAAAGACCAGGTTAGTCTGATCAATGATTCTCTAAGAGAAAAAGGTAAGTTCCCTAGTCAACCGATACCCAACCCTAGAGGAGTTAATGAAGTAGGTGCAAAACCATTTAATCAAGTGAATTCTGTCACAACCCTTAGGAGTGGTAAAACGGTAGACAATAAGGTATCCATGCCTAATAGTGGACATACTGTAGATCCACCTTCTAGTTCCCAGGATGAGCCTCAGAAGGAGCCAGTAACTGAAGAAACCGATAAAATTTCTAGTGATGCCAATGTGGTTCCCGACAGGTCTCATTTTGTACCCAAAGCCCCATATCCACAGTTGTTAGCTCCTACAAAGAGAGAGTCGACTTTTAGCGAAATACTAGAGATATTTAAGCAGGTAAACATTAACATCCCTTTATTAGAAGCAATTAGGCAAATGCCTGCTTATGCCAAGTTCCTTAAGGACCTTTGTACACGAAAGAGTAAGCTTAATGTCCATAAGAAAGCCTTTTTAGCTGGTCAGGTAAGTTCAATCCTTCTGAACCAAACAACCCCTTAAGTATAAAGACTCTGGATGCCCCACCATATCTTGTGTGATCGGTAATTATTCAGTAGATAAGGCATTGCTTGACTTAGGAGCTAGTGTGAACTTACTCCCTTATCATGTATACAACCATCTAGGTCTTGGTAAGTTGAAACCGACTAAAATGACATTGCAATTAGCTGATAGGTATGTCAAAATACCTCGTGGTGTCATAGAGGATGTTCTGATTGAGGTTGATAAATTTATTTATCCAGTGGATTTCTTTGTTCTAGATACTCAGCCTGTTCAGGATCCTAGTGCTCAAATACCGGTGATTTTAGGTCACCCATTTTTAGCCACAGCTAACGCTGTCATCAACTGCAGGACCGGACTTATGAACATATCCTTTGGTAGTATGACCACTGAACTAAATGTATTTAATGTTAATAGACAACCTTCCGATGATTTATAAGAAGTGAATATGATTAGCACTTTAGTTCAGGATCTAACTCAGGATAATTGGGACGACACTTTATTTGGTGATTCCTTAGATGAACTTGATGAGGAAATTCTCTTAAGTCAGTTAGGTGACCAAACTTTTGAACTAGAAGAAGCTCTTGAGTACTTTAAATACTCTACGGACCCTGAGATTCAAGCCATAGTGCTAGGCCTTACGGAGAGTAATGTTGACCCTAAGTTTGGGGGTAATGAACTAGAAGAAGCTCTTGAGTATTTTAAAGACTTTGAGGATCCAGAAATTCAAGCAATAGTTAGAGGTTTGTCCGAGAATAGTGACTACCCTAAGTTTGGGGGTAGTAATGGTCAATTATCTCCATTAGAAGTCCCTAACTTGGGATTCGAGCCTAGTGTACCTGAGGTATTACTTGAGTCACTTCCGAATCCGCAACCGGATCCTCCTGATATTGTTCAGGAGGAAATTCTAAATACTTGTTGTTCGAATGAGTCAATTTGTCAAGACACTCATATGAATCCCAAATGGGCACAACAGAAAAACCCAGTTGTCTTGCAGGAAACCTTGGATGAGGATGTGCTATGTCTGTTCATTTTTCTGATTTGGTGCAGTTGTCTGATAATTGTGGCAATCTTATTTGCTTTTGTTGACCCACAGTTATTTCGACTATTGATATATGATTTGAAAGGTAATTAGCCATTTTGTGGTATTTGACGTCTGGCTGAAGACTTTAAATTTAGCACTTTTTGGGAGGTAACCCAATCTCATGCAACATGGTAATATCTTTCCTTATCTCTTTTTCTTCAAATGGTAACAGTTTCTCCTTGTTCATGCTTTTAATTTTATCTTTAGAACATTGAGGACAATGTTAGATTTAATTTTGGGGGTATGGGAGAAACTTTTTCGTTGCAGTATGAATAAATAAATTCCAGAACCTAGAAATTTATTCCTATTGAGGATTGCACTAACTAATCTAAGTGGATGGAAGCATTTTGATCGTAGGAGTTGAGGAACCAATCTGATTAGATGGAAACATCTAGAAGAGTCTATTCATAAAAGCACAGAGCTCAGGTGTTAGAAATAACATGATAGTTTCACCATATCTCGTTAAGTCTTTTTCACTTCTATTTTTATTTTATTTTGTTTTTAAACCATGTTTCTCTAAGTGATAGGTGGGGCCCACGATTCAAGTTGTTACCAATGCTAGGGGGAATTAGAGTGATTGAGTTACAAAGAAAAAAAAGAAAAAAAAAAAAGACCAGACCAGACCAATTAGAC
>NC_039367.1:55526021-55528320 GCF_003573695.1 Papaver somniferum
AAAAAAAAAAGGTTGAAAAAAAAGGAAAAAATAAAAAAAAGAGAAAAAAGAAAGTGAATAAAGTCGACCACTTGTACCCTTGTATATGCCAGTTGTGTTGAACTAGAATTATGATTATCGATCACTGGTTCCCTTGTATATGCCAGTTTTGTTGATATTAGTCAGACTAGTATCTCAATCCATTTGGATAGGTTCATTTTGGAGGAGGCCTTCAGACAGATATGGGAAACGTCGTTCACTTAGTAAACATCAAAACCATCTATGTTTTTTCTCTATATCCATATTCTTGATCTATCCATGTGATTAGTTTTGACTTCGGATATTGATGTCCGTAGTGCGACTATCTGAGTAGAGCTCTGTCACTTTATATGAATTTTAGTATGCTTGAGTGCAAACTCGTGTACAACAATTGGAATTTCGCATCAGGGTACTTCCTCCTGTAGTCAATAAGTATGCCAACCAAGGAGATTCTTTAGTGCCTTCCAAGGTTCTTCGTAGATAGCTAAGGTCTGGAGTAAAGGTTTTGTGGGTATACCTCTTGTAAGCCCTCCGGAGACAACACTCCGCCACTAGGGACACTTAGGGGTTTAAAGGCTTATTGCATACGCTAAATTCAATCGACGATGCCTGCGTCAGTGAGTTAGGATTTTATTTTATTTTATTTTATTTTTGCTCGAGGACTAGCAAATAATAGGTTTGGGGGTATTTGATAGACACATTTTTGTGTCTAATTTGTCTCGATTCTATATATTGATAGTGCTCATTTTTGTACTTGTTATGGTGTTTTATGTGTGTGTAGGTATTTTTGGCCAACAAACATTTTTGGAAAAATCGGCTCGAAAAGTTGCAAGGGGAACCCCCGAAGGACACTTGCTATTCAGACCCCTCAAATGGATAAGGGGTGACCAATTACTAAGGGGCATCCATTTCCAGGCAGCTGCTAAAGGGATACCAGCACAGGATAGGGGGAGGTCATCTTCTTCGTTTAAATTCAGAAAAAGGCGGGAAGAAATAACCAGCGAAGAACCAAACTTTCGATTGGATTTCGAAGATGTTTTAGTGAGATTGAATCACTGAAATTTGCTGGGCTGGATGTGATTCAACTAAAAAGGCCTGGTATGTGCGCTAGAATCAATCGAATTGGGCTGGATAAACCGGAAAAAGGAAACAGAGTTTGAGTTTTGCACGGAAACTTTGTAGAATTATTTATGGAATTCCAGGGAGACTAAACGCGTGATATTGTTTCCTAAGGTAGTATTCTATCTAAGGAAGAGTTTAGGATGGTTTGGAAGTCTCAGAAACGATTAAGGAAGTCGGCAGAAGAGATTATTGCCGTGGATTGCATGAAAAGAAAAATAGAGAATTAATCGCTATTTTTAGGTTTCTGAGTAGTATAAAAGGTGTGTTTAAGTCCCAGGGAAGAAAAAGAAGTTATTGGAGCAGTCGCAGAGGAGTTTGTAACACTACAAAGGCGAATTGATCAAGTTGCAGGAAACCCGTATTTCTGCTGCTGCTGCTGAAGAACGTCCGTTGCAAATAAGAACGGCGTCTCAAATTTGTAACTCTGCTACAGTAACTTCTTTGTCACAGTCAGTCATTCGTTTTGCGACTCCAATACACCGTTGAAAACATTCAGAGTTATAGTTTTTCATCTTTTAATCAATTTTTGAACCATAAACAAATATTTTTAGCAAGTGATTAATATGAGGAGATAAACCCCATTGCTGAGGCGACGGAGGAAGCCATTTTTCCAATTATTATGTGGTAAATTCTATTTAATTTTCGTAATTCTTTTATGATTATTTGCACTGAACTGAAATCGAATATATGATTCTGATTAAGTGGTTGTGTTCTCAATTGATGGGTCATGCTTAGGTTAAATCTTTTGATGGTCCATGCTTTCGATTTACAACTATTGTTTTGAGAATCTACTTGTCTAGGCGAAAATATTAGAATCACTTTAAACGTAAAGAGTTGCATAAATATTGACTAGATTAAATCACATAAAAATTGGAGATTGGTGGAATCCAAAGTCTCAGTGGTTTTTATAAACTTGAATACAATTTCTTTTTAAATTTTCTATTTTAATTTGAGTCTAAAATCGAGTCTACATAATCCGAGTTGAATGAACTTTACTACCACTTAAAAACTACATCACACTCCTTGGGAGAGTCCTTATTACCTTAGTCGCCCAACCTAAGTCGTATGCTTAAGCTTAGAATCCAAGGTGCCTCTCCCGGATGGGCTTTATTGACCCCAAATCTCCATGACTCAGGTTCCGGGGGGGGGGGGGGGGGGG